>NW_027108412.1:3919-4260 GCF_000696795.3 Halyomorpha halys
TTTAGGTCTTTATGGATGGTTTTATTAGTAACAAAATAAGGAGCATTGAGGATTTTACGAAGGATTTTGGATTGTAAAGATTGGATACGAGAAATGTTTACTTTAAAATTATTTTCGTTATTGTGACGTGCTTAATTGCCATCCCCACTCCTCCCAATACAAACGGCTCACTCTGACTTTGACTTCCGTCAAAACAGGTACGAATTCTGTCTCATCATTTGATTTTATTCTTTTCTGTTTTCATCACTTAATTTGTACTTTCTTTAATATTTCTTCTCTTATTTTATCTCTTATCTATCTGTTACTATTACCCTTTTCATATACTGTATACAACCTTTAAT
>NW_027108413.1:0-2075 GCF_000696795.3 Halyomorpha halys
ATAACCTTCTTAATGTTCCTCAAGGGATCCTGCCCGAAAAGAAGTAATTGTCTTCTTAATATGGATAGGAGTATTTTAAGATGGGTAATGTACACGGGACACTGTCAGCTCAATAAGCATCTCTATAAAATGGGACTGATAGAGCCCCCTAGTCTGTCGCGCCAATAATAATAATAATAATAAAAATTAAATGTAATTATGTATATTTTTTATCTTTACATTTTTTATTTGTACCTGTAAATCTAGTATACAATAAGTTTCAGTCATGACATAAGGGAAACAGCAACCAGTGGCACATTCCTGGCGTTAAATAAATTATTTTATTACACTAAGAGGTCCCTAATCCAATTCCTCATACGTTTACGCCGAGTTACGTCAGGGATTGCCATTTGTCGTATAAATTAATTGTGTTGTAAAACCGTTTGTAAGTCATATGAATGTGGTCCGTTGCAATCGGAATGCGTAGGTCGGTGTGAATGGTCACGTTTGAAACGTAGAGTGGTGATTTAGTTGCCAGTCTTAAAAATTGTGATTGAAAAGTTTGTATTTTCTGAATCTGTCTTTTTTGCAGGTCCATAAATTTGGCAGGCGTAAGTCCATATGGGTTTTAGTAAGTAATTGTATACGTTAAGGGGGGATTTAAAGGATCTAAGGGATAATTTAGATCGTTTATGTAGTATGGAATATAATTGTCTCAGTCGGAAATTTCGCCTTTTTACGTTTCGTCATGTAATTATAAATCTTGATTAATAACGTTTATAACGTGTATTCTTTTTAACGCATTGTGCTTAGTGTAATTCAAATTTAATTTATATTCTTCTGTCTAAATTCCGAGCTATAAGACTTATTACTTATTACAAAATAAGTATAAGTTTGACTTTTTCTTTTTTCATTTTTATTTTATTTTAACTTTGTTATTGGTGATTCATTTAACTGAAACTGCTTGTACTATCTTCTGAATCGAAATCAGAACAGATGGTATCATCTCTTGTCCTTAGAGTATTATCAATTCATTGTGTTGCATAACTAATCTATAGGGCAATCATTACAGGCGATCATATCGTAGTTTAAAAAAGAAGTATATAATACTCAATACATTAGCCCTCTGGCCATGTGCCAATATGTGAGTCCTCAGTGCATTGAATTCGAATTCTTTTCAAGTGTTGAATATGTTTGATACTTATATTCTACTTTTAACACAACAGATTTTTATTCAGTTATAAATACTATGTAAAAATTTTCCAAAAAGTTCTATAAGTCTCAAAATTCCAAAATATAGCTTCATAAAAAACTAAGAGCATCAGTCGATAAATACAGGTATACAAACTAAAAAACGAAGAACAAGTACTAATACGTTTTGATTCGTGATAGGGACGACTATTTTTAATAATATTATTGTAGGCGGTACGGTGGATTGTAGAGGTCCAAGGCCTCGCGAGATATACTAAGGAAATACATCACGCGTCTCATGACGAAGTTTTCATAGAGTGGGTTCTTCACTCCCAGGCCTATTTTTGTGAGTGCCACCCTTTGGCTAAAGGGCCTCACAAATACCCGGTGGGAGGTTGTGAGTATTTCATATTTATATGCTAGAAAAAATCCCGGGTAGGGCCGGGGACTCGAACTCGTAACCTACGGGTTGATAGACAGGCGTTACCACTAATGCTACCGTGATCCCCTTTTCTTAATAATATAGCAGTGAAAAAATTAAAACGTAAGAAGCCCCATAGAAGTCAACGAAGTTGTACCAAGTACAAACTAACTTTCATAATTCATAACATAAGTTTGTAGTTTATTATAAATCAGAACCCAGGTTTGGCGATAATTCCCTTCTTGTGTAATCAGCAACAGAAATAGTTTTTATCTTTCGGGAGAGATTGATTTCATCCATGTACCTTAATTATTATTATATTAACTATATATTAACCTAGCGAGAATCCCAATACTAATTGTTGGTGAACTAAACTATTCTAATTGCTAGAAAGGTTGTGTTTAGTTTAGTGGTAAAGGTGACTAATGCTAATTTTATTATCTTATTTTTAGTTTTTTTTGTTTGTTACATTAGTTCAAAATTT
>NW_027108414.1:0-1540 GCF_000696795.3 Halyomorpha halys
TTATTATTATTATTATTCCGGAAATATTATTATTAATTTATTTTTTACTACAATTGTGGGATGGTAATGAACAAAAGTTTAGCTTAAAAGTTTTTGACTAAGGATTTTTTGAAAAAAAAATATTTATCCTATTTTTTTTTATTAATTTTGTTTTCATGAAATTTTAAAAGTGAAAAAATACGAAGAGTGAGGAAGTATGTCTTTTTGTAACAGAAGTGGCTTATTAAGGCGCCAAGAGGTCTTCAGTTATCTCACTTACCAGCTCAGCGAATTCTTCAAGATGCCGTTCTCATCTATCTTTATAGGGTGCTCTGTAGGGGACAGAAATCACTTTGAAGGATTTTCCAATTTGTTTTTAAAGTATCAAACCGCCTAGTATTATAAAATAATTAAATTAAATGAGAAAAAATATTTAAATCTACTAAACAACATTATTTTATTTCTTATTTTTTTTAAAGGTATTTCTATAACAGTTTTACAACGCTGAGGTCATCAACACATTGATTTGTCTAAATTATGAAGATTTAGAAGAGATTTTGTCAATTTAAAAAAATAAATTCAATAAGGATAAATAATGCTAATTATAAAGGTTTTATAGTAATATTCATTAATGTAGAGATGAATTATATAGTTGATTAATGATTGAATTTTAAAAATAAATAAATAAAAAAATTAATAAATAAATATTGTTTCTGAATATATTTTCATCTAGTAAAATATTACAATTTAGATAAGAAATCAAATTTAAATAAATTATGGTGACAGATTATTTAAAGTATACCACAATGGTTTCTTTTCATCCCTCTTCTTTCAATCCGCTGGTGTTTCTCAGGGTAGTATCCTCGGTCCCATCCTCTACACAATTTATACAGCAGACATCCCAACCAATCCTAACACTATCCTCACCACGTATGCCGATGACACATGTGTGCTCGCTGTTAATAATAGCCCTTTAATTGCATCCAAAACTCTTCAATCCCATATCACAGCACTCGAAGAATGGTGTCGTAATTGGAGGATTAAAATAAATCCCATCAAATCACCTTTACCCTTCGTCGTAAACCTACCGACTGCCCTACAGTTTCATTTAATAATGTTACTCTTACCCCTCTCAAACAGATCCGCTACCTTGGACTACATTTACACGAACGATTAACCTGGAATCCTCACACAAGACTGAAAAGACAGGAAACTGCACGTCGATTTCGACTATTACAGCACTTACTAGACAAACTTCCAATTCATTACAAAAGAGTAATTTACATGGCAATTATAAGGCCTATCTGGACATACGGTGTTGAGCTTTGGAGCTCCACTAAACCTTCCAATTCCAATTCCTTTCGTATCCAATCCTTACAATCCAAAGTCCTTCGTAAAATCCTAAATGCTCCCTACTTTGTCACAAATAAAATCATCCACAAAGACCTTAATGTTCCATTTGTAACCGATCTAGCCCGAACCAGATATCAATCCTTCCATTACAGACTCCCTAACCACTCAAACCCATTAGTTTCTAATCTATTCCGGACAATCCTCAGAG
>NW_027108415.1:0-739 GCF_000696795.3 Halyomorpha halys
AATTTTCTACCTAGTAGTCTATATAATAGTCCAAATCGTGGGTAAAGATCTTATCTTTTAAGTCTTATTATATGAACTACACGTTAGTATTCTATCTAGGAGAAAGCCAAGATACCGAACAGGATCTGAGTTAGATGTAAGGATATTTCATCAGCGAATGTTGCCAGGAAGGTTTGGGGATGAAGAGGAACATCTGTGGTAAAAAGAATGTAGAGGAAAGGATCCTAGACGAAATATGCATTATTAATAATCCTGTTGATTGTACATTATTTTTATTTTAAAAGAAAATAGAACTAGAACAAGTAAAAAAGCCAGAGAAGTTGCAAATTTATAATTAAAGACAGTGAATATTATTATTAAGATATAAAAATATAATTAAAACTTCAATATATATACCCAAAACTTATATCATTTATGATCATCATATTAATTTTGTCTTGTACACCGACTTATTCGTTATCTGTTGTCTGCTGAAAACGTCAAGATGTTAAAAATATGTATATAATAATTACGTTAAAAAAAAAAAAAAAAGGAGACAGGTTTAATAATAAAAAAAACAAACGAGATAAGATGATAAGGCATATATATGTGGGTAATAAGCTCTTATCAGGGGCATGAAATAGGAGCACCGGAGAAAAATTTAGTTTCAAAATATTATCTTTTTATATTTATGATTTTTTTTGTTTGAACTTATATTAAAGCATAATTGATTAGGTTAGGATACTATTTATTTTATATG
>NW_027108415.1:2004-3362 GCF_000696795.3 Halyomorpha halys
AAACGAGATAACATGATAAGGCATATATATGTGGGTAATAAGCTCTTATCAGGGGCATGAAATAGGAGCACCGGAGAAAAATTTAGTTTCAAAATATTATCTTTTTATATTTATGATTTTTTTTTGAACTTATATAAAAGCATAATTGATTAGGTTAGGATACTATTTATTTTATATGCATTATTAGTATTTCCATTAAGGTTTAAAAATATAGTGTGTAATCTTGGTAATCCTCCAAACTTTGGTACTCCTGTAATCCGAACTTGTCTAAAAAAATGTTGAGAACTTTTTTTGAGAAAATTCAGCAAGCAATTACATTTTTCTTTCCGAATAAAAGTGCATATGTGTAAAAGTCATTTTTAAGTTCCACATCTAGAGGCAAGTTATTTTAATCACCGAAAAACTTTAACAGCTTTGATTTCGGGTTAACTAATTCCCCTGGAACTGTTCATAATATATTTTTTTCAAATTAGAAATACACAATATTTATAGTATGAATCATTTGATTCTATAAAACTAATTTAATTATTCCAATTTAATAATAGAAATATCTATAATACAAATTTTGTTAGTGAACTCTTTTTTTTTTTTTTGTTACGTTTTAAATAATTCCTTACAAAGAGTATTTTTTATTTTTAATTATACGTTTTTTTTGCTAAATTTTAAACAAATTAAATCATATCTTAACATTACTGGGGATGTGAAAAGAAAAAAAATCAAATAAATTTAATTATTACATCCCTATTGTTGAATGTTTTTACATAATTTTTACGAAATACTTTCCGATATCCGAACACTCTTCTGCAATAATTAGTTTGGATTACCAAGATTACACTTTATAAAAAAAATATTAACTTTACATAAATAACTTTATAAAATATAAAAAAATAATGTTTATTACACTCTTTTCTATATTTAAGAACGATTTGTTGTAAGTTGAATTGAAACAGTTATTAAAACATTAGGTTATTTACCAATATTTCTGGTATAGCAGTAACGATTTTAATTAATTTATCATATTACTTATTGTGATATTTGAAAAATAAAAATGTAATTTTAGGAGATTCTAAGTTATTTTTCTGATATTTTTTCATTCACGATTTGTGTCTATCTTCTGGCTCAAATCATTAATTAGGACCACAAACAAAATAAACTTTTAAAATCATATTTTTGTATATTCTTCTAGTAGATTGTTTTTTTATTAAAAAAAAACTTGTTTTACATTTTTTTCAAATTTTGAAGATTTTTCTTTTAGGATTTTCTTGACATTATATAACTGCTTAATTAACGTCAAACAATATTTAAAGATGTTCATTAATACATCTAATAACATAAACATTTTTTATAAAAATAAATAA
>NW_027108416.1:0-30046 GCF_000696795.3 Halyomorpha halys
AAGATAGTTGACCGTATAAAGTCGATTGGAGGAAAATAGCCCAGATGGTGGTAAATAAAGGTGTCAAAATAGTAAAAGAAAACTATTTATTGTTAACCAACGTTTCGCCCCACTCTATGCAAGACTTCGTCAATGCTGATATGAATGATATTCTGTTTCCAACTTAATCACTTTTATCGACCACCTCCTGGACTATCTTCCTCCAATATATATATATTTTATATTAAAAAAGAAAATAACTGTTTGCAGTACTATTACTGGAGTACTATTCCACATAAAAATTTAAATAATCTTACTTAGTAGTTTATGGATAAAATTAAGAGTGCGCTCGAATTACATCTATTACTATCATTTTTATTTTGTTCAAAACTTTATTTATTGATAAATATTAAAATAGTAAAACGTTGTTGGGCAATAGGTAATAGTGATTACTGATCACATTCACACTAAAATTTAAAAAAATAAAATAAAACTAAAATAAAAAAATGAAAAAAAAATTACATAAAAATAAAAAAACTTTCTCTCAAAATATTCATAAAAAAAGGGGGGGATGAATGTAATTAAACCATGTACAGGTAGAGATAAAAAATAATAATTATAATAATAACAAAAATAAATAAATAAAATAAAAATAATGACTAGTTACTTTTACACTCTTATATATAATACCAATTACTATAATAAATACTCAGAGATTTCGATTTCGAATATAATTACGTTCTAATGAAACATGCTGAACGTATTTAGTTTTTTGTTAGTTTAAATAAAACAGTTAGAACGGAAGAATGTTGTAGACTTTAAAAGTAATTATAAAAAAAAAAAAAAAAAAGGAGGAAAAGAGAAATAAAAATGTTGACAGTTGGAGTAACATGCAGCTGTTGATGCCGCCCCGTGTAGGGATTTAGTCCATGTCCTGTAAAAACAAGATCTCTCTTATTGCCACTACACCAGCTTTTGCTGGATTACAATGTTTTTATACATGCATTCTTTCTCTCTCTTTTTTCTTTTTTTTTTTTTTTTAATATCTGTTCAGTAATATGAAAACAAACATAATTAAAATACTAGTTTATAGTTCCCCGAAAATTTATCTAATGAATGAAATGAATAGATAATGAAAAGAACATTTAAAATAAAATAAAAATTGCACGTAAAACGAAAAACGTATGAGCACAAAACCAGGATAAGTTTTAACTATAAAAGCAGACAAAATGATGTTTGTATGATATTGTCGATGTATATTAATTATTCTTTTAAAAATGTGTACCGTGTGTACCTGATAAAAAAAGAAAACTTCGGGGCCATTCTACACCATTTTTTCGACTTTTTTACGCTAAACTTCTATCTCTTTTAATAATGAAATTTCTCAAAATATGATGATAATATTGGAGAGACATAGAGAACAACGAATTATATGTAATAAATGTTAGAGGTGTTCTCCTTCGTTTTAAGCCTTCTGGTCAAAGTAACAAAAAAAAAAGTTTCAATTTGTGTTGTAATCGTAAATGTCGGCACCCTCCAGTTTTTGATTTGTTGAATGTTGAGTTGTTACGAATCTGTGATTTGCTAACATATATTTTCCCAATTTATTTATAATTTTTTCTTTTAAATCCAAATTTTTGGACTTTATTTAGTTTTTTCCTATATTTCGAGAACTTTTTTTTCAGAAAAAATATAATCAAAATAAACAAATTTTATTACCTGCTTAGTTATAAGAACCTCTGTTATGAGGTTGGCTAATTCTATATATAAACCTCTGTTATATGAGTGGCTAATTTCCCCCAAAAAAGTATTAACGCGATTTTTGATTTTCAACTTATTATTTTCTGAGGAAAATCACTCAATAAAAAACTAAAGAAGGCGAAAATTCCTACAAAATCTCTATGTTATTCTACTTTACTACCAATCTGCAACGTCACTCTTGCAGACTACGCAAAAAAATCTCTTCCAATTTTCTGGCTTAATCTATGCATACCATACTTTAGGATAAATGCTTGATTTCCTAGTTATAAGCGAACAATTGAAAAAATAAATGATTTTTAGCGTCACTTCGGTGCCAAGCCGGCCGCAAGCAACGTGGCAAACCTAAAATTCGCTTTTTAGCTCTAAAAACATGTTGAAGAACCGTTGAAAAAAATATTTTTGTGTTGAATAGACCAATTTTTGTGCGTGCTCTTTAATCTGTCTTATAACTTAATTTTTCCCGAACACATTAGTAACTTTACCACGTCTTAACGAACACGGTATATAATTAAATCAATAGAAATGTTATTAATTTAGATATTTTATAGCACTAAAATTCATAATTTATTTCCATGAAAATAAACGACGAATATAAGATCGGTGCAAGATCACAATAATTTCATCATCGCAGATATTGATATTTACTTGCTCGGTAAGGGAGCGGTTCCCGAACGTTTGTACCCACTCTTCCTAGATTAAAAACTTTTTGCATCACCCTTATCGAGCTAAAAAATACATTTCGGCACAATTATCCTTTGAATTGTTGAATATGTAGGAAAACAGTGAAAAGTAAACGCTAGAGAGCATCGTATATTTTATATTTTAATTTCATTTTTTCATTTTTGTGTGATATTTTGAGAGAAAAGTGGCATTCATTTGTAGCACCACTGACTTGGGGTACACCAGCGTGTCGCAGCTCCCGTTTTCGGGACCATTGCTGTAGAGTATCTTTTTGTAGTAATGAGATTCCGTTTTGTTTGGTAAAAGAACAGAATTTACTTATATCTTGGTTGCCTATGAATCAACCCTTGAATAACCGTTCAAAATCTCATTTTCCTAAAAGACTCTTCTAATAGGGCCCTGTCGGGGGGTACCCCCTTTCGATTGGTTTTAGTTATAGTTAAAAATACTGGAAACCCATGGAAGATACGGCGAACTGAAAGAGCTCTGGACTGCCTCTGACGGACAGGAGGTTGTCACTCGCATGGCTGGGTTATTTAATATAGACCATTGTCTTGCGTAACGGGACGATCCGGAATAGCCCCTGTCGGGAAAATAAATATTCGAGGGGGTGCCTTCGGCTTAGGGGAGGGAGGAACAAAAAGTAAAAAATAAAATAAAAAAACCACGGCTGAGTGCGGTTTCAAAGACTGTGAAGGGGGAAATGACTGGCATCCGATAAGGGAGATTAATTTTTAAGTGTAAAGTGAAACTTTTATAACTGCCCTATCGCCCCATCTCCACAGGCATTTCGTTCCCTTCAATTAGCGCTTGTTTCCTTTCAAAAATATTTCTTTTCATGATTAATATGGAAGGGAATATTATGACATTGAAAACAGATCAGACCACATAATGTTTCATAATTTTTACCTAAGTTATCTATATAAGTATACTAATAGTCATTATTCTTTTATCTTTAATATTATCTTAATCTATAATATCTATTAGCAAGGACATATTTGTTAGTTATTGAAATATTGACTCCGCCGAGGAAACGTGTCCTTGTGGCTCTACACCGGTATTTAAAAATAATTTAAAGGTAGAAATATAAAATGTGTATTGTAGAACAAGAAATAGTTATATCAATTTTTATAATCTTTTCAGAATGTTAGATCACAGTTTAAATCAAGTACTAGTTTTCCATTGGGCTCTTTGACCGCTCATTTTTTTAAAAATAGTAAATTGTCAATTTTAATGCATGCTTACTTTGACAGAAAACAACTAGGGTTATAAAATCCTAAGGAGAACTATGTTTCTGAGAAGTATTGATTAAAAACCTTCACGTTATATTAAATTTTTGTTTGTATTTAGGAGGTTTTGATCTACGTCCTCTAAGAAATTGGTAGAGCAGCACTGAGACTTCACTTTTTTCAAATAAAATTATTTTTCATGAATATATTTTATTTTAAAAAATAAAGTCTTGCGCCATGGGATGAAACGTTAGCTTACATTAAATATTTAAATTACTATTTGAATTTTTTCTCTGACCGCACCCGATGACCCGGGTATTTCCTTTCGTACATTACTCAATCAACTATTTTCTAAAATATTTTTTTTTTTACTAACTGAACTTGTTTTGATCCCAATATACCCCATAATTCTTTGGCATTATTTGAATTCATATTACTAATTTTGTTTTTGAAAATGAATGCATATTAGCTTATCTAAATACAAGAAAAACGTACTCAGTAACTTCATTTGGAACTATTGTATTATCTATTTATTTTTATTTTTATTTATGAAATAATCAAGTCATCCATTAGGACCTCAATATTCCATATGTTGCCGATTTGGCCAGAACCAGATACTGTTCCTTCCATAATAAACTTCTCAACCACCCAAATCCACTTGTTTCTAACCTGGCTTATCCTCCATTACCTAATAATCCTCTTAGGCGTCTGAAAAGAAGATGGCCTCGAGATCTTCTCTAGAAATGTTATTGGAGTTCTATCAGTGGGTAGATTCTCCACATGTTTTTATCATGTTACTATGTCACCTACAGCAAATTTACTTGTTGTATATATGTGTATACAGTTGTAAATATCAATAAATAAATTATTAAAAAAAAAAAAAAATTATGAAATAAGATTGAATTGTATACTAATTTCTTAGTGAGTTACTAACTGTTTCAACGATTCGTCTGTTGTTATTATTGGAGGACTATAATGGAATTTATAATTCCGTATTTTCATCTGAACAAGGATGGCCTTCCACAGTATCGATGATGCAGGCGCCAAACAAAAGGAACAAAAATCAAACTTTTACCGATGTAATTAATGCCCCTACACGATTTTTCATCCCATTAAAACACGCCTTGAATAAATTTGTTACATAAAACTAAATTGAAATCGCGTTTCACGGTATAACATGGTGTTCTTGTTGTCAAAATTAATTATTACAACAATAGCTGACACAACAATGGACAATGGTCAAAGGGTCACCCTTCATTATGAGCGGACAATGGAAAACAAAACAATTTGTGTTGCTCAAATATCCTACCCTACCGCTTCTTGCATTCTTAATAATGCTTAATGTAGAAATACAGAAATGTGCATTTTTATTTGTTCCAAACTTTCTTCAAAACGACATTTGTCTTGATAAAAACTGCATGATTTCGCTAATATTTTTAACCTGTGAAATGTTATTGTAGAACCTATTTAATAGGTGAATAATTATTCACGAAAAAAAACTAAGACCGTCAGCAATCTAATGATTGAATTTATGAAAAGACTATTAAAAAAGTTAAAGTCTTCGAAAATGATATGTAAATAAAAATAATTACTACGTTACGTACATTCTTCCTCCATAACTAGTACGATAACCCATTATTTATTTGCAATATCAGTTCATTATTATAGTTTATAAAATTATGATAATAATAATAATAATAATTTATTTATTTGTTCATGGGACAACCCCCGTACATATACAGCTAGCCTGCAAAATACATAAATTAAATAATCAATTGTAATAATTTTACAAAAATGGTGAGTTAAAAATCATTTATATGAACTAATAACAAACAATATATCCAAGGTGGGCTATCTACATTCGTCAGAATAAAACCATAAAATAAAAACGTCACTTCATATTTAAAAATATAATAAAAAAAACTATACATCCTATTGTGAAGATAAGTTTCCAGCTCTATGCAAAAGGTTTGTGACCATTTATTTTTCCATTTATGACTTTTTTTAATTCACCTAATTTATTAATAACAACGTCTCGAGACCGTAGCTCCATCATCAAGCAAACGTCAGGTCAAAATAACTAATTTCAAATGTAACCAACGTAACAATAATTCAAAAACTTTATACGAATAAATTAATTATGTTATCATTACCATTTTATATGATTTCTATTTTGACACAATTATTTTTTTACTTCTTTAGTTCACCTTATAAAATCACAAGTTTTATTAGTTTAACCTGTATGACTGTAACAATGAAGTTAGAAAAAAAACAAACTTTAAATTGAAAACATGCAATTTGAATTTTTAACAATTATAGACCCCAAATATGTATTATTGTGATTTTATTAGATGGACTAAATAAGGAGAAGAGATAATGTATCCAAATTAAAATTTTGGAAAATGGTAATGATAAGGTTATTTATAATATGTAATATAATATATTATACGTAATTTATTAGCATTTAAGTTTTGAATTATTTTTATGTCTGTTGCTTAATTTGAAATTGGTTATAGCATGCCTGATAATGAGGCGATGGGGCCAAAACGTTGTCAATAAATCAAATTCACCTCATTAAAGAATTAGGAAATTTAAGAATTTAATACTATGGTCCATTAGTCTTAAAATAAAATTTATTAAAATAAACCAATCCTTATACCAACGGAAAACAACAGAGTTGGCTAAAAGAAACTTTTTTTTCTCTTATTAACTTTACATGAAAAATATTTTTATTATATTCAGATGGATTACCGAAAAACTGTTAAAAGTTTTGGTTTATATTTTATATAAATTGTTTTAGTCTTAAAACAAAACTAAAAAGAACTTTTTCATTAATGTTATTTATAAGTTTACTTGACTATATGTAAAACTTTTTTTTTTTTCTTATTTCATATATCAATAAATTATTGACCAGTATATCATAGTGATTTCAGAAAATAATGAGTTTTTATTTAATCGATTTTGCTGAAATGCTGAGTTACTTAATAAACCATTAATATTGCACGGAAAATCAAGTTATATCTCTAATATTTTTTTATTAATTATTTCATCATTAATTGATTAATGATCGTGGAAATCCCCCACTGGATAGTGGACTGTAGTAACTGGAATAGTTGTTTATTTTACTAAGTTTATTTTCAAGATTTTAGTAACAATGTTGCGATTTTGGTAGCAATTTTTGAATATACTAAAAACTATGGCATATATATTATTTAACTTTTATTGTTAAATAATTTATAATAATTTAATAATAAAATAATTTATTTTATAATCCATAAAAGAACTGTATTTTTCATATTATTAATTGATTGATTAATTATGATCACTTATTTAATTTTTTTGTCGCAAAACTTTGCCTTTGATCAATTTAATTGCTTTTCACTGTGCATTTTATGCTTTTCATAAACTAAAATAATTCTTTTTTGAAAATTTGTTGAATATTTCTTTTATTTCTACAGTTTTGTTCAATTTTCTATACCAAGCGCGATAGGGCACGTGTTGTTTTTATAAGTTGGCTCGAAACGTTAATTGAAATATTACGACCCTAACATAATAAAAGCTTAGCAATAAATTATATAAGGAAGTGATTTGTACCTGGAGTAACAAAGTAGTGAGAAAGGCATTAATATAGCCTAAGGTTATTGGTGTTGTTAGCGGCTATAAAGGAAAAAGTCGGCAGATTTAGTGTGGTCTCTCATAGGGGCTGAGGGCCATTAAACAGTTTTTACAGCTAGCTAGCTCCTTACACTGACTTTATTTGCTCAATCTGTTGACTCAGGCTCCCGTTGGGGGGAGAAGGATTGGAGGAAGTGGGGGAGACTTCTTGTCTTTTTCTTAGTCCTGTTGTAATTGGATAAGGAGCAAGCTTCTTCATACTTGATTTATCCTTCATCGGTTTCAAGTAAGAATTCGAATGCTTTAAACGAGAGATTGCAAAATAAAGTATTAGATAAATAATAATTATAAAAAACTTAGTGAAACTAGATGTTTGATGCTTTAACAACTACTTCCTTCAGTACTCATTCGCAATGTTATCCTTAATAGTAAAAGAGCCGAGAAAAAAAAAGGCAGTTATTTTACAACCATTTTTTATTACTTTAATGAAAACTGCGTATAATTACTAGTCAAAACTGATCAGTCTGCCAATTATAGTTAGGGAGGATAATAAATTGTGGCGGTTTCAAAACGCTAAACAAATTTCATTTTTCATTCGGAGCTCTATATCTTTAAAACTACCAACAACACTTGAAAACCTAAGAGAACGTCATTTAAAGTAGTGTAAATTTGCTAAAATGTGAGCCCTGAGAGAGGTATTGAAGTTCAATAGTTCTTGAGATACAGCTTTTTAAAATCCAACATTTCATAAAAATGTTGTACAGAGTGTACTGAAAGATCAGTAATTAGTGAATTTGTTTTGAGAACTCTATATCTCAAAAACCTTCGAGGTACAGATGTCTATTAGCACTCAAGTTAAAGCTAGTTTGGTGGAGTATAAAGTAGTTAATAAAGTTTTTCTTCGTAGGAATAGTAGTTTTCATGATATTTTCTAAAATACTTTGATTTATAGTTGAGTCATTAGGTTTAGTTTATTATTCTTAATATTGTTTTTATTTATTTATCTATTTATTATTATTTATTTATTTAGTTTATTATTATTATTATTATTTATAAGGTACAGATGTCTATTAGCACTCAAGTTAAAGCTAGTTTGATGGAGTATAAAGTAGTTAATGAAGTTTTTCTTCGTAGGAGTAGTACTTTTCATGATATTTGCTAAAATACTTTGATTTATAGTTGAGTCATTAGGTTTAGTTTATTAATATTTATTATTATTTATTTACTTAGTTTATTATTATTATTATTTATAAGGTACAGATGTCTATTAGCACTCAAGTTAAAGCTAGTTTGATGGAGTATAAAGTAGTTAATGAAGTTTTTCTTCGTAGGAGTAGTACTTTTCATGATATTTGCTAAAATACTTTAATTTATAGTTGAGTCATTAGGTTTAATTTATTATCAATAGACTAATTATTCTTGCGATAATTACTTCTTTTTTTTATGAAGATAGTACAGGGGGCAATCAATAAAGGTATTAAAATAGTACAAGAAAACTATTTATTGTCATTATACGAGAAGAAGATGGTTGGGGGTGTGGTAGAAATATCACAGAAATAAGTTGAAGTAACTTATTTAATCGTGCCAACGTTTCGGCCAGAATTTCCGGCCTTCATCGGAGCTATTAGCTTGAAACCGCCAAGTCAACCAACCATCTTCTCTTCGTTAAACTCATCCTCGGTCAACTATCTCTCATAATTATTTATTGTCTTTCACGAAGCCCTGAAAAGTCGGGTGATACGCTGGTTAACAATAAATAGTTTTTTTTTACTATTTAGATACCTTTATTGACCCCCACTCGGACTACCTTCCTCCAATCTACTTCATACGGTCAACTATCTTCTTCCAACACTACTTTGTTTTTTTGGTTTGGAAACCAGGTTTGTTTCTAACGATATTTAAAATTTTGCATTTCTTATTATTTTTAATGATTTCTATTTGCAATAAGTCCATTAGGTATTTCTTACCATATCTTATACGAGTTTTTTCATGTTAGTGATAACATGTATTTCTGACTATATTAATAATTTATTAAAATATTCTGGAAGAAGGTTGGAATTTTCTCTTCTCTTTTAATGTTTTTTAAAAATCATAATTTGATTCTACTGGCGTAATTCTTCGCGTTGTTTACAATTTAAAAATATACAAATGTATTTTAGTTATTTCTGACCATGCATTTTTATATAAGCACTGCAGCCCATTTTTCTAGTGTATTTTAAATAATTTATTACCTATTTCTAATGGTATAAGTCCTCTTCTCTTGTTTATATTCATCATCGATTTCTTCATATACTAAATTAGTAATTATCTATTGGTGGTTATTAATGTTTTCTCTACGATATACATATTTTGGTCAAATAAATAAATACGATAGAGAATTGTTACACAATAGATGTAGGATCTTGGGTTTAGTACTACATAAGACCGTATAATTTCTAGACAAAACGTTAAAAAAAAAAAAAGTTAAATAAATATTACAAACTATTTTTATAATTTCTTGGTTTAAGTAAATAATTCTGGTGGCCTATCGTTCTTGAAAAAACGTGAGTAATAATATAATAATAATTAAATAAAGTATAATCATAATTAGTAAAATAAATTTTCCTATTTATTTATTTTTTTTTTCGTAGAAAGGTTTCAAAAAACATTGGAGGCGCCGGGCATCGATCCCGGTACCTCTCGCATGCTAAGCGAGCGCTCTACCATCTGAGCTACGCCCCCTGTGATACTGACCTACAAAATAATTATTGATCCAGAGCTGATTTAAGGTGGCTTATGGTGAAAAAAATACATAAATATTAATTTAAGACAATGACCTTTTTCTTATTATATTTTTTTTAATTAGAAACCAACTAATATTATCGGATAAAAAATACTTTCATATTTTGAAAAATAAGTTAGGAAGCATTGATTATTCTTTTAATCTTTAATAGTCAAATTTGTGATATAGTGGAGTAGCCTATTTTTATACAAATATTCATAATTATAGTTTTCCTCAATAAAATAATCATCAAGATTTATCCTAGCTAAATTAAAATATTTACTTACATTTTTGCAAAGTGTTATAAAAAAAAGGTGTTTGTAATACATTATAGTAATTTTAATTTATATGTAATTAATTATAATACTAAAAATAAAGTTATTATTTATTAATAAATATCATCATGAATGACATAAATCCTGTATATATATTATATGTATACTATTGATCTTACATACGAGTCAATTTTGACCCTTGATACCAAAAGCGTAAAATGCAAATGGAAATTTTCAATTCTGAAGACGTTATTTTTTTTTTAATTTACAACATGATGCTGAACTTCCCTTTCACCGATAGTAAGTATGGAAAAAAATATCTACTGAGACAGTACGGTATATATCTTAGGTATAAATGTTATGATTTAATTCATCAAAAACTGAGCTAGCACATTGCAAAGATGATAGTACAATATTGAACTGTAACATTTTACAGCAGCTATAAAGTTATTTATTGTAAACCTTTAAATGTAAATTCTAAAAATAATATAAGCATGGACATACCTGTGGTTGCATTGCTGGCACGCAAAGCACTCTAGGTGGTAGACATTGTTCCTGGCTCTCATCACCATCTCGAAGGCTGGTATCACTTTGGTACAAGCTGCACAGTAGCCCGTGTTCCCGAATAACCTACTCAGAAAAAGAAATTAATATTTTTCATACGAATAATTAATAAATAAATTGTTGTTCATATTATAAATATTTTAATAAATTTATAATGCAAAATAATATTAAATCATATTAATCAATATTTATTTATTGTATATAACATACAAAATCTCTCAAGGGTGTATATACCTCTAATTCCTTGTGATTGCATCTTTATATGAAATGGTATATAATTAATTGTGATTCCTTCTTTACATTAAATGATATTTTATTTTAATTTGCAACACCTAGTTACATTACAATAATGTCAGCGTACAATTTATATTTGTACATTTAGCCATTTGTCTGGCTTATAAAAATATAAATTTATAAAATAAAATAATCAGATGTGAAATGAATGAAAATACTGAAATTTTAAGGTTTTTTTTTCATAGAAGTATTCATATTTGTATATGAACAAAAAAAACTTTCACTTACCATTCTACTTACGTCCCCATAGTTTGGGTAGATTTGCTGGGTCCTGTTTAATCTATCTCTATTTTTATTTTTGAAAAAAATCCAGGAAGAAAAATAGCAAAAAAACAATGATAATTCAAATGTAGTTTCCTTCGTTACGAGGTCCGTTTATTGTGGTTTCGGGTGTCCTGATTCTGTTTGATTAATTGGATTTTTTATCGCACATGCGCTTTTCAAGTGTTTTGATTCGGTTTGATTATAGGATTTTCGATCACACATGCGCGCTTCGGTTTATTTTTACTTTTGGAATTATCTTCAACCAGGGAATCGTTTATTGGGTTTTTGGGTTTCCTGATTATAATTTTAGAAATTGGATCTTAGAACGTCAATGCTCATTTTTATTTATTGTTACTTTTTGGAGTTTTTATCAATATGGGGATCGTTTATTAGAAGTTTTGAGGATGTTATATGTCTTAGTAAAAAAAATTTAATAATTCTGACACAAAAAATTTTTCTAAATTGAAATGTGCATGTTCAATCGTAAATCAGGAATTGTATTTTAAAAAAATATATTATTATGAAAATATATATATGAATAATTATGCGATCAAGACTTATTGGGATGACCATAACTTTTTATAAACGACCGTATAAAATAATAAATAAAAAACAGGTTTCTTTATCTAGTTGTAATGACGTGATTTTATTTAATTTTATTGTCCGCTTACCTGAGGTAGTCCCTTTTACAGAGTATGAGATTCGCTTTGGTGTATAGCGTTGAACCAACTTCTCCTAGCCTGCAATCACAGCAACCGCATTTGAGACAATCTTCGTGCCAGTAAAGGTCCAATGCCTTCAAAAGATACCTGAAAACAGGGGTTTATTATTGCTAAATAATATCAAACAATCCAAATTTATTTGGAACAATTTGACGGAACTTTTTATTTCTTTATATATTTATATTGTCTCGTGCAGTGAATCTTAGTGAAAAACTACGGAAAATCTTTTTTTTTTTTTTTTTTTTTTTTTTAATTTTATATAACTAAATGAAACTAGAATGTATTTAACTGTACCATTGGTGAAAATTTATTTTGCTATGTTGCAGAACGACGCAGTGCAAGAAAACAAATTTAACGTTTATATATATATATATATATAAATGGTTGACCTGATAATTTCAAATTATGGATAAGAATGGTTAGGGTAAAAATATAAATAAAAATAGTTAACAACTATTTATTTTCCGACGTTTCCCCCTACTTTGTTTTTGACATAATAATAGTTAAATAGTTGTTAACTATTTTTGTTTCTCTTTTGACCGCACCCTGACCATCTTTTCCATAATTTAAAATTAACATTTGTTGAATAGTGGAAACCCAGCATGTCAGTTTTGGTTGAGCATCTAGTAATATAGAGTGATAATAATTAAGGCTTAACCAACTTCGCTAGGTTTCGGTTTACAACTCGGTAGTACCACACTATTTATTAACTGATTAGAAATCCTTTTATTTCTAAATCCTGGAACCTCACACGTCCATCTTATTCACAATGCTGAATTATAATTAAGCAGTTCCCGTGATTAAGCATTGTTTTGCACTCTAAATTCTAAGGTCAATGCCTAGTAGACAGGATAAAATTTTAAGGAAAAAAGAAAAAAAATATATAAGGCAAGTTAATCTTTGATCTAACATACTACTCTTTAAAAGCTTGTTATTTGGGGTTAAACTCTTCAACTTACAGTCGTGAAGACGGGATATCCTACAGATTACCAACCTATTCAAGCCAGAGTAAGAAAGTCAAGATTTCTTACCAGGATCCATCAAGAAATAAAAGTCAACCTACCCAAGCCGGATTCCTAGCTGCACCACTTCTGTCAGGACAGTTCTATTTTGTTTAATGAACTAACGTGTAACCCCTTCACGGCCTACTCTAAAAATTTGAAACGCTGTTTTTTCCGTTTCATGGATATACCACTATTATTCTCAACAGGGGTTGTCAGTTGCTGATTTTCTGCAAAAACCGCAGAAAGACATCTTGTACACTCCGTTTATAAACCACTATGCTTGTAGGACTGGCAATTACCTCTCGGTTATGTGTTTGCCACAGCCGGCGCACTCCTGCGTTCCTGTGTTCGGCGTAGGTGCCCCTCCTTTGGCACCCCCCGCCTTTACGTCCATCGTCATTCTCCCCACACCTGGAAGAAAAAGGAATTATTAGAAATATTTGTATACATAACCGTTGTAAATTAATTATGAACTTACATTGGATATTAGTTGATACAATTAAACCTAAGAAACTAAAAATGGAAGCTTAGTTATGTTATATAAACTCGCCTTGTATGACATTTTCGTAAAATATGACGTACCAAGCCCGATTGAAATAACTTTAAAGAGAATATTGTGTTAATTATGGCTGCAGATTCAAGATAGCAGCTAATTTACAGTTCTGATATACGTTTATTGACCATTTTGCATTCCTAATTATTTAAATCACAAATTTAGTCTTTTTGCCATTAGAAGAAACCCAAAATAGTATAATCAGCAAATACAACACTTTGTCTTGTACCGACGATGTATAAACAAAATAAATTTTTTTTTTAAATATATAAAATTTGGTCTTAAGTAATGAATACTGCATTAAAATGCTTTATAGAGTTGATATTTATCTAATATTAGTTTTTTCTAGCCTAGCTAATTATTTAGCTACCAACGACTAAGGTAGTAGGGAGCCCATGCATTAGTTGACAATCTTTTTTTAGAAATGAAACTTATAAAGTGATAACTTGAAACAAATTCTTATGATGCTCGAATCCAAATTGGATTTAATGCTACTGTTATACGAAATTATTAAAGAAATATTTATTATTTATATGTTTCGACTTCTAGGATAAACATGAAGTTCAAGAGATGTATACATGAATAGTAAATAAATGTTGTAAAATAACAAAATCAAGAAGAAAATTCATAAATAGTAAAAGTAATTAATTTCATTGTTTGTAAAGTTTCTTATAATTTCCTTTACATTTTAAAAATTTGTAATGATAAGATAATGAGTTTTTCCATAACTTTAATTTTTAAATTATTATTATTAAATTAAAATATTCATATTCCGTTGTTTCTTTGCATTATATAACTTTATATTTTTATTTCATTAATTATGTTATTTTACTTAGATATTTAATTACCTATATATACGTTTTATTTCCCGCTTCTTTCATTACTTTATTTTTATCTATTTTCATTTTGTACAATTATTTACTTATATCATTCTATATATCCTTTTTTTTTCATTGGTTGTTATCTTGTTTTTTGATCTTATCTCTGATGAAGGCTAACAATTCTGGCCGAAACGTCGGCACTTATAAATATGTTTATTAAAAACTTATTTGTGTTATTTTCTGGCCGCACCCCCAACCATCTTCTCCTCATATATTTTAAAATTCATTAAATTAATTAAAATTGGTCTTCATTAATTGTCGAAACTTAGGGTTGAGTAATCAATAATTATTCACGTATTTAGTATGTCTTGTCCATAATTTGTAATCTTAATAGCGGATCTTTTCAAAACTTTTCCTGATACAGCAAAGTGGGACCTGGTTCTTCAATGGTAGCTGAGAAATAAGCGAGGGTGTTGTGCGTGACACTAATCAGATTAGGTTATAGTGGTCAAGAAACTGTAATCCCTTACCAAGCACTCAATGTGAATATCTTTTTCTAATTTTTATTTATTTTTTTTACTTGGTAACAGTTGTTCCTACTAAAAATATATATATATTTTTATCAAATAAATATACATGTCCAATTTGTGTATTCTTTTTTTTACTAACTCAGATGTGGGATGAGATTGAAATGGTTAAAATTTTTAAATGATGTCAAAAAAAAGTTCGAATGTGTACCATTGAAATACAATGGATTAAGATTTCCAGTGGCAAAATAACAATAACTGTTTCTCATCCCTTATTTAATTTTATTGGAAGAAGATAAACTGTTTATTGTTAACCAACGTTTCAATATAAAAAAATTTTTTCTAAAATTTTGGTACCTTTATTGACCGCTATGCGGGCTATCTGCCTACAATCTTATTTCATTCTTACTCAATCGTTATAAAATAATTTTATCAGAAACGAAACGTTTTAAAACTTCATCGATTTGAAATCAGAAGACCCTCCCTAACAAAGATAATAAAGATGATTGTTTTATTTGACAGGTAATATTGACAGAAGCTAAGCTATGCGCCTTATTGGAATATTTATCTCGGAGCCCCCGGAGGCAGAAGAGTAAAATAGTCCCCGGGGCCCGTGAGGTATTTTAATAAATCCCTGTGTGGAGTTGGTGTAGAAATATGCACCGGCCACTTTGTCAAGAGCTCAAAGGGTTTAATTAGGCCAAGCCCCCTCCCTCAAACTGTCAAATAAGTGTTGTAATCAGGGGCATATTTGTCTAAGGGCTCCACAAAGGAGGAATCTTCCAACTTGCTCCCTAAGCTGGTCAGGTGAAGCCGTAGAAGCGAATGGTGGGGTATCGTAAACGGCAATTTAGGAGGTGGATTCCAAGCTTCAAAGCGTAACATCATCTCTTATTCCGTCTCGTTTACAAAGCGGCAACTTCAGAAGAAACAATAGAATTCCAACTATATATTAAAATTTGGCACAGCAGGATTTTAGGCGTTGTTTCGTAAAAAGAATGGTTTGTATTTTCTTATGTTCAAGTTGATAACATTATATGAACGTTAAGTTCTGGTAAGAATCCAATTTAAAGCATTTAAATAGGCTAAAGTTACTAAATGTTTTACATTGTCAACGCTAAAACTTTGACTTCAAAATTATGTATCATTTTGAGAATCAATTGATAAGGTAAACAGTTTTTTTCCCTAACAGAAACGAGTAAACCTATCAATTAAATGAGGTTCTGAGAGAGTATAAATATATTTTATTTTGATTCAATAACTTAATATATTTCTACCACCCATTAAAGGATAGAGTAGGCCAAAGGATTCGAATTCGTATAAATAGGCAAAGCTTCCTAACAAAATAGTGTAGAAAAGTAGCCCAAAATAAAGAAAGCCATAGGCAACCCCTCACCAGGATTTTATTATCGCTGAAACTCCTTCATTATCCATCAAAAATTAGTGTTTCCAGCGCTCGATTATATTGACTTAATCCAACCATTAGTGTTAGACCATAGTATTATATCTAAATAGGATCTAGGCTTTTGTTTCATACCTATGGAGCATCGGTTCTTTTGAACATGAAGAACAAGTAGGAGATAGGGCTGACATTGCTTGCATCTAAATTGAAAATTCACAGATTTATAAACCGATCACACTACAGTGGATTCTTGGGTATTATAGAATATCAGGGTATGAACTGGCTGAAAATCATGCAGAGAAAGGCTTTAATGACCTCAGATCACCTTAAATTGTAGAAAGAAGAAGAGAGGTGGAGCAATCAGCCACCAGGCGTCAAACCCTGGGATCCATACTACCAACATTCTGGAAAGGAGTACGTTTTGATTTTATCCCTCAAACTGGTAATCCGTTTTATTCTCAATTTCCCCTAAAAATTAAAATTGTGTGAATGTGCTATGTATCATTATGGAGGATCATAGAAGAAATGGGCTGAATCTACTGAGTTGGTGTCCAACCTTTACAATGGCCTGAAGGTTTATTTTATCATTCACAGGTGACTATAGGAATGGGGAGTTCTAAGAAGAAGTAAATGGTTATATTCAACTTTATGGTGTTATAAAAATATTAAGTTACGGAAATAATCCAACTGGTACGGCAGTTACAAAACAGTGCACATCTAGTGACACATACCTGTAGTACAAGGTTTCATTGAAAAAAAATATTGAAAACTTATATTACCTCAGGAAAGTTCTAAAAGCATGGATACAAATATATTAGTAATAAGAAAAATTGTGAAAAAAAAAGTAATTTGTTTAATATTATAATAAAAATTAATTTATACGCCCATTTCAATCGGCCTCATTAGTCGATGTTATGCTCTAGTATTACTCTGTTATTCTTTTTTATTGCTGATTTGTAATTATATTTTAGTTAAATATGGGGACATTCTCTCCGATCCACGGTGCATTGTAGACTAAGAAGCCGGTATCGATTGCCATATTCGGCAATTCCGAGCCGTGTTTAATCAAGCCGCTAACCGTTGAATAGTTCACGTGTCGGTTTATTAAATTTAAGGCCGGTCAAGTCTCAGCGGTGGTGTGAATGTTTAACAGGCCGGATCTTGGGCGAATCCTAGCCCCCCTTAGAATATTCACAGGGCCCTCTATGAATTACCAAGTCCCGGCTTAGGGCCTTCCGAGAATACACCCCGCCCAAGGGCCGACTATGATATGCAAAGGTCTCAGGAGTTATTGTTCTAGAAGTGTTTGTTAATTTATATCCTTAGCATCGTGATTAAATTACAACTATGCGTTCTAATTGGGAGTATTTTGATCCTTAAATGAAAAACCTTTGTTGCGGGATTGAAGAAGGTTATTTAACACATGTTACACACTTTTTCTCTCCAAAAAAAAGTTTTGTCCGTTTTATTTTATGGCTCGTGCTCTATGATATGCCAACAGTATACCAACCCTTTGAGTAGGTTTGCGGGTAGTTAGCACACATCAGCAGATCCTATAACCTCAGACAGCAGGAGTCAACATAAGAGAACCGCGACAAAGCCTGAGGCCCTGTTGACTCGGCAGTTTTGGAGGGCGGATCCCAATAACTGAGTAGCAGCCCCAGGCGGTCCCAGGGGGCCGCTTCGGTCATCTGTCACTGTTAGTCTTAGCAACTCTCTTCTTTGGGGCTTATTGCCATCTCTCTTCTAATGACCGTATAGAGTTCTGGAATTGTTGACCTTTCCAAAAACGAACTACATATATAAATTCTAATTATAAAGTTGCAGAATGTTACTCCGGATATATATCGACAGTAAATTTTACAGGTCTGTCGATTCTATGGGGTCCATATTATTGTTTTGATAATTAATTGTTAGACTTTTCAATAAGAATAATATTTATTATGTTGAGCACAATATATTCTCCAAATCAGATTCCTATTTGTTTCCCTAATATGTGTATAATTCTAATATATTCATAATGTTTCTAAAATTATCTAATGAAAAAAAAATCAATTTTCACTTGGCAATTTCAGTAATTATATTTTAGGCTCATTAACCTGTTCTATTAACTTTTATTGTTATATTAAACAACAGCCACAGCTTAAAAAACTGTTTCATCCCCTTTCTACGGGCAAATTATCATTATTTTTTTAATGTTTATACAGGCTTTTGATCGAGTCCTGCACCAAGGGACTGCTTTACAAACTTCGCAAATTGCTACCTCCTACATACTTTCTCATCATACGTTCCTTTCTCATTGATAGATTATTCTAAGTAAACCACAATGGTTCCTATTCATCACTCTATTCTCAGTCCGCAGTGTTCCTCAAGGTAGTATCCTCGGTCCCATCCACTACACCGTCTATACAGCTGACATTCCAACACTATCCTCACCACGTATGCCGATGACACGTGTGTGCTCGCAGTTAATTATAACCCATTAATTGTATCTCAAACTCTCCAATCCCATATCACAGCCCTAAAAGACTGGTGTCGTATTTGGAGGATTAAGATAAATTACAACAAATCCCATCAAATAGCCTTTACCGTTAGTTGTAAACCTACTGGACTGCCCTACAGTTTCATTTAATAATGTTACTCTTATCCCTGTCGAACAGATCCGCTACCTTGGACTACATTTGGACAAACGATTAACCTGGAATTCCCACACAAGACTGAAAAGACAGGAAACTGCACCTAGATTTCGACTATTACAGCACTTTCTAGATCAGCGGTCAAAACTTCCAACACATTATAAAAGACTGATCTATATGACTGTAATAAGGCCAATCTGGACATATGGAGTTGAGCTTTGGAGCTCCACTAAACCTTCGAATTCCTCTCGTATCCAATCCTTACAATCCAAAATCCTTCGTAAAATCCTTAATGCTCCTTATTTTGTCAGAAATAAAATCATACATAAAGACCTTGTCTTAAAAGTCATAAAGACTCCGAGGCGACTAAAAAAAAGATGGCCACGAGACCTGCTAATGTAAAATGTCATTAGAGTGCTACCAATGGGTAGTTGCTCTACACGCCTGTAACACTTCATTTTAAGTAAGATCAATGATGAATGTATTATATAATATACAGTTATAAATTTCAATAAAGATATTTAAAAAAAAAAATGTTTATACAATAAATATTATTCTTTAAGGAGCAACATTTCAGAATGAAATTGTTTTCTAATTGTAATTAATTTTTTAATGATAAAAATCTTTGCTTACAATTAAGCAATCGAACTGAAATTCCCGGTTATATTAAAGATTGTCGATGGCTCAGGTTGTTCTTGCTTCTGCAGGAAGCGTTTAAATTATTGCTTCACTTCATATAATATATTTTGTATTGCTAATAATTTTTATAAACCAATAAAAACGTATTAAATAAATAATTGATTACTAACTAAGAGCCGTATTAGCCATCCCGCATGAGGACCAGTAAACCATTTTAAGACCTTACTGATAACCTAAAATGTTTCATAATTTCAACTTTATAACTAACTTCAAAGATTGCACGAGATAGACGCGAAATATTGAAAAGTTCGTTAAGTAATCAGTTGAAGATGGTTAGAGCTAACTGATACACTTATACACACACATGAAGAAGTTCACGGGACGGGCAAATATTAAGATAAAACATGGCGGAGCTGAGCAAACTCTGAAAAACCCGCTTTAACCTGATACTTAATAAAGAGGTAAGAGTAAGCCCCTTTAATTAACTTATTAATTAGTTTTTCCCCCACCCGAGCTAATATGCGTGTTATCTTCCCCCTTGTGTTAAGTCGCTAGCTTGAAATTCACACGGCTCCTGTAATTATTTCGTTTTAAGTCCCTGAAGGGCGAGTCCTTATCACATACCACCTACTGCATATCCTTTATTCCCACTTTATCTCTTTTCCTTCTTCTGTATTTTTTAAACTACGAGTTGAAGAATCGTGTAATGGTTTGGTTTGATATCAGTTCATTTTTTCATTCTCTCCTTAAGTATAATCAGGAAGTTGTAAAAATGTCTAGTTTTAATTCTTAAATAATAATTAAGAGATAAATCTGATTTTACCATTTCAGAATTCGTTCATCTTTTATTTATTCATAATTTATAATTCATATTTTAGCATCGAATCAATACCTATGTTAATAATTAACAAATAGAAAAAATTATTCTTAATTTTACTGTATATTTTATAGATAAGAAAATTTTTTTTTTACCATGGTTCATACTGATTGAATTTGGATACTAATCTGTCATTCGTCAATTCAGATATCATCAGGTTAGAAAAAGATACGTTCATGTAACAGGTGAACAAAAACAGCAATTTGATTTTAACATAACTTTCACATACAAATAGAAATATTAAAAAAACTTGAGACCTTTTTTAATTTTTTGGAGTATCTAATAATATCTCAACAATTTTTTACCTTTTATTTTTATTTTTTGTCTTTTTTATTTCAATATATTTTAATTCGATATTATGAAGGTTTGAATATAAAGTATTACATTTTGATATCTCGATTTGATTTTTAAAATGGAATTGTTATCGAAATCATGTTAATTTTTTTTATTATTTTAGAATGACCTCACTACTGTGAAAAATAAATATACTATCACAAACCATCAATTTGGTTTTAAATGTTGCAAACTGACGCACTTAAATATCTGCAGTTATATCTCGCCGTTAATACTTCGATAACTTTTAGATAAATTATTATTATCTACCTTATTCTGAAAACATAATAATAAATGCTTAGTGAACACGAAGATTCAATGCCGATACTACCAATCGCTTCCTACACATATCTACTCAATAACGTTCGTCCAAACCCGAATCAGTTTTGATGCAATCCTCCTATCTACGCTTCGGTATACCTCTCGGATATTTACCATTAGGTTCATA
Source organism: Halyomorpha halys (assembly GCF_000696795.3). NCBI lineage: Eukaryota > Metazoa > Arthropoda > Insecta > Hemiptera > Pentatomidae > Halyomorpha > Halyomorpha halys. The sequence continues at coordinate 21,386 of NW_027108416.1, forward strand.
GATAGATAAAGGGTGAAAATATAACAAACCATTCTTTTTCTTTACAGCTCATGACTGTTTTAATTTCTTTATTCTAAAAATCATTTTGCTTATGACTAAGACCCTCCTTAGTTTATATAATAAAAAGCTTAATATACTCTGTTTTCATAAGTGAAGTTTTTTTTTAGTAAATAAAAATTCTATGGCTAATACTTATTCATGTTTTTTTTCAAAATTTCAAATAAATATCAAAGAAAAACATGTTCTATAAAGAATTAACTTATATACATGAGATGTTTACTTATTAATTTTTTAATAATGTTCTTAAAGTAGATGTATTGACTTTTGATAGAAATATTTAACTTTATATCCATACTTTTACTTATAGATTTCCTCAAATGAATAGAAATAAAATTAAACTTATTTATAATTAGTAAATATTTAGCGTTGTGCAGAGCTTGAGGCCGAGTTAATCTAACTTTAAACGGACTGAGAGATAGTTTAGTGGCAGTAAGACAGGAGTGGGCAGTTTGCGGAGAGAGGCTGTTGGAATTATATACACGTTTAGCTCCGAGGTGGTTGCGGCTACCTCTGATTAACTCCCTCGCTACAAGTTTTAATCGCTCCTAGCTTAGCCCTAAACGCCATTAAATTTATTATCCCTCCATAAATACGCAATGCCTACCCCCTATCTAATCGGCCTCCTAGTTTCCGATACTACCAGCGGTCGACTGACATTGTAATCCACCATTGTCGGTTTTGTTAATTATAATTCAATAATTGAGCATATTATCTAAAGCCTTGAAATTGAAATATTATTCTTTAATTAAATAAGTTGCAACGTTGCATTCCAAAACTAGTTTGGTCCATTTAATTTGTTTTTATAAAAATTTTAATTGTATATAAACGTACATGACATTCTTGGATTTTTATGTATATATATTTTTTGTATATTCAGAAAAAGGTTTATTGTTTATTAAACTGGGAAATAATTATATGTAAATAAATTTTAAAAAAAGGTAATATCAAAAATAAAAACATTAAAGATGTAGATATATAGGTAAATAGTAAAGAAAAATAATAATATAAAAAAAACAAAAATGAAAAATGGATGAAAAAATCTCTCTTTCTCTCTCTCTCTCTCTCACTCACTCACTCACTCACTCATTTTCTGAATGAAAGTAAAATATTTCCTTATATTGAAATATTTCTCTTCTCATTTTCTAGTTAATCATGCATTATAGTATAATAGTAATGCTATATTCTTTTAAATGTGCTACTTAATCTATTGATTTATTCTTCTTCTTATTAATCTTTTGTAAATATAATCCTTGCGGCATTTGGGGTAACTTCGCAGGGTTTTAATATCTTCGACAGAGAGAAGGGGGATAGGACTAGGCGGGGAACAGAGGGGTGGAATTAGGACTAAATTTAATGATAAGTATGGATGGGACTTTATTTTTTTTTTTAGCTTAATAAATTATTATTATTTTATTTTCTCGTATATTTATAAACTTACATACTATTCCTTATAACGTTAGAAGCTATGTAACTTTTGAAGGAGATTAACTGAATTGTGGTCAACGAAAACAATTAAGAAATGGTTTCAACTAACTGACAATGACAAGGAAGATAATTTAGAAGAGGTAGGAGCAAAAAGAATTAAAAAATGAAATAACTGAATTTTCTACTTAGTTGCTGTAAGTACTCGAGTGCCTTAGTGCAGTGGTTCCTTATTAAATGGGTTGATATACATTAAATTTATACTTCGCTGGCACAATGAAGGGATGTCCTGTAGGAGAAGTTACACTATGTTATGTTGCTTCCAAACATTTTAAAGACCAAGCATTATGAATTCTAAATTCAACTGCTTATTAAGAAGAGTTGTATTTACAAGATATTATACAAACAGAACAATCGACTTTTCGCTAGATAAATCCCGAAAGAGAGTTATCTCCTCAAGGGTTAAATAATCTCCTAACGGCCCCGAAGTAAATCATTTAAATCTAAGCCTGTTTGGAAAGGAAGCAGCAAGGGAAGGGGGTGGGGCATTGTACCATAGAATTAGGCACCTATTTCAGGGCCGTTCGAAGGCCGAGCACGCCCCTTGGCTTTATTAAAACTTCCCTCTCGCACTAACTGCTTTTGGTTTAGTGTAAAAACAACCCTTTAAATGGCTGCCAACATTCTAACCGCTTAGCCGCAATTTTTCTGCCCTCTTTACGACTCAACTTTCCGAGTGGCCATGCTATAAAATGTTTTTATGTCTCTGCTTCTTATTGTTCCGTGAAAGATTTAGCAAATTCAAACGTGCTTACGAGCCTAATGTCATGTTACTATTTTATATTATTCAATTTTATCAACCAGACCAATTAATCAGGTTATTATTCTTCGAATGTTAAATTTTATATTCGAGATGTAAAAAGTATATACTTGAAGAGGTTTGTCGGGGGGTGCGGTCAGCAAAGAACAACATAAATAAACAAAACCATATTTATTTATTTTATGCCGACGTTTCGACCTGAGTTTCAGGTCTTCATCAATGCTATAGAACAGAAGAGATAACAACAACATTTAGAGTAACATACAATTGAAAAGGAATAGTATACAAACAAATTTAGAATAGAACGATAATTGAATAGTACAAAAATTTTAATTGATTGATATTTGTGGAATTGTTTATCATTTTTTATCATTTATGATTTAATTCAATATTTTATATAATTCTAAATTTGTTTGTATACTATTCCTTTTCAATTGTATGTTACTCTAAATGTTGTTGTTATCTCTTCTGTTCTATAGCCCTGATGAAGACCTGAAACTCAGGTCGAAACGTCGGCATAAAATAAATAAATATGGTTTTGTTTATTTATGTTGTTCTTTGCTGACCGCACCCCCCGACAAACTTCTTCAAGCATTAATCTACGGTCAACTATCTACACCTCATTAAAAAGTATATAATGTTTTCTACTAAATTAAGATTTTTCGTTATTATTCTGGTACCTTCTTTCGTTTGTAAGGGGTTTCATAATTTAGCAGAAATCAATTAAAAAGAAAAATATATATGCAATCATTTTTAAAAATCGTATTTAAAACATACCAAGATACACCACTATTTGCATTGATCGTTAAAGGTAAACTTAATCTCTATTTTTTCTAAAGCTAGATTTATTTACCAGCTTGGTGAAGCCTCGTTGTTTCCACGTAAACCACTACATATAGAAACTTTAAATAGACACATTAAAATACATTTTTTTTCCCCGTACCATTCATTAAAATAAAATTAGTACATTAAATGTATTATATATACTTTACTGAATCTTCTTCCTTTGATTGCCTTGTGGCATTATAAGGTGTCGATATTAGTCCATCTAAGGTGGTATAGTCTAGTTATAGACTAAGGCTACGCCATGGAATTAATGAAATGTGAATGGACCGATCCGCTAGCATTAAAATACAGAAAATATGAGTACAAGTTATAACTCAGTCTTTTCGAGTTTAAACAATGTAAACTGAAGTTTCCTTTATAGAGATTAGGTGTTTCTCATGTACTCAATGAGCTGTTTATAGTTGACCGTAAACGAGGAGGAAGTAGTCGTGTGTACGGTGAGTAATGATACTTAAATATGTAAAAGATATTTATTTGTGCAGACGTTTCCACCTGAAATCTAGATCTTTTTAAGGGCCGAAAAACAAAACGAGATAAAAACCTGAATTTAAAAAAAAAGTAAAGGAAATAATAACAAACAAATTTGGAAATATACGATAAATAAGTGGAAAGTAGATGATACTAATAGAAAATAAAATATAATATTCTAAAGGTAAGAATTATAGTTTTTCTATTTTTTTTTTTCTTCTTTATGTGTATCATTCATTACTCATTACCGCATTCTCGACTGTCTTCACCTCATAATTCATATACTCTTATAAAAAAAAAATAAAATAAATAAAGATGGAAAATAATACAATTTTATAAGTTGTCTCTAATTTTTTTTTAAACTTCAATTTATTAATTGATTTATTTTTTTAATAATAAATACTATACATATATAACTTTTGTAGATATACATATAATCCAAAATATTACTCTCACATAGTCACATCTTAAAAATAGTATTAATAAACTTTTTATGCAGATTAATATTCTCTTACCGTATACTTATAAATATCGCTGCTTTTCTTGAATAATGGCTCATTGCACAAAAACAAAAAAGTTATTTTTTTCTATTTTGTATTTGACGTATTCCATTGGTTATACAGTAATCCGTAGTTTTTTTTAGCCCCTGTATTGGCCTGGGATAGTCTACAGAATTACTTCGGTAGAGAAAGAAACCATAGTCTATAACACTATCTTTAGAATACATCCATAATAATAATAATGAAGGCCTAACGAACTCGAAGGTTCAATTCCGATACTGCCAATCGCACTCCACATACTTCTTTCCAGTATTCTTTCCACGTACCTCTTCCAAGCACAATTCTACTGAATCAGTTTTGACGCAATTCTCCCATCTACGTTTCGTTCGACCCCTCGGACGTTTACCCGTCGGTTCAGTGTTTATTAACATTTTAAGGGTCCGCTCGTTACTAAGCCATACAACCTTACACGTCCATCTTATACGCCGCAATGCTATGACTTGAATTATATTTACTGGGAATACATCGATATATGAAAAAATCGAATAGTGAATGTAAAATTCATTATGTCTAATATATTTTTAAACGACATGATAATAATTAAAGTAATGGGATATCAATCTACATAAAAAGTCAATTTTTATTTTCTAGAGTATGAAGTCTATTTAATTAGTAGTAATTTGTATCTTTGTCTAAGATAATTCTATTCCAATTTTATAGTTCCAATATATTTATTTCTTTAGGGTATGAACTTAATTTATTCGGCTCCTTATTACTATAGTAACGTCACATATGTTCCTTAAACGATCAGGATTCGAATTCCTACCTCCTGCCGAATACAAACACAAAGCAGCCACTTGTGGGGAGCAATATTGGCAGAAAGCGGACGATTTGCCGGGAGTATAGACACATTTGATAGAAGAGGGTGGGATAGCGAACACGATGGGGTTTACTACCCCCCGGAGTATGTAATTGTGCCCTGGTGAACGGCTCGGGGAATGTATAATTCAGACCATATTCTGCTCCAGCGCCAGTCTCCGCCTCACACTTTTATAGCGCCCTACAATCCCGGCTCAGTTCTTCTTGAACGTGACCTCAGCGATTGCGTCTCGTGATTTGATCCGACCAAATCCGCCAGTTTTCAAGTTTTTACAGTCTTATTTGATGTACATGCCATGAATATGAAGTTTTCGCCATCTGGCGGATAGTCCTTCCAAATAAAAATTTGCAACAATAGATGCAATTTTTTTCTTACTATAACAGTGTGAATATTTTTTCAATCTTTATGAATAAATACCTGTTTTAAAAAAAGTTATAATAAATAGTTATTAAACTGAATATAACTGAGGGCTCGAATGGCCTAAGGAGGTAGCTCTATTACATGTTGGCCACATTTCATGGATTACCATCAAACCAAAATAATAAAGGCTTAGCGATCCCGAAGGTTCGATGCCGATGCCACCATTCGTTCTGTACATACATTTGTCCAATGATGCCCCTCCAAACCCAAATCTACTGAATCAAAACAAAACTTTTTACGTGAAAATAATACCCATAAGGATAAGGTTTAGTATTTGTTTGTTATTGGTATTTAGTTGACATACTGAAGTTTAGAAAAATATATATGTATTTTTTTTTTACGACCTCCTTCCTGACCATTTCTGACACGGGGGTGGGGGAGAAGGGGGTTAGAAAAATCTAAACCTGAAACAAAGTTTTTTTGCAGCTATTTTTAATCATTTTTTTCCAAAAAAAAAAGACATTATGTTTAATCTATCAATTAACAAAACACATCATGCAGAATAATAATTTTAAAATATGCTGTTTGTTTTTAAAAAATTGAAGCAACTAACAAAATGGTAGTTAAATAACTGATCAAACACTGGAGGACTGTTTTATTCCATAAAAAAGAATAATCAAATTTTCGCCCATTTTGAACTCAATCCTCATTTATTAAAATATTTACTGTATGATACAAATTAATAATCCATTTTTAACGTTGTATAAATTTGAAAATTTAACGTTCAACGTTTTTTAAACTAATTATTTTATTCGAATACCTAATAATCAACCTTATGTGAACTTTGGCAAATTTTATGGAAACTGTGCATAATTTTATTAAAAAATACTTATGATAATTTTAACTAGGTTCAGTATGAGCGCTAATAGATATCTGTACGTCTGATAGTCCGTGAAATCTTTGCATCAATAAATAAATTTGTTTTTTTGTTTAAACTAAAAATAACTTTTGAAAACCTGCCTTTCAGAAACAATTAAAGTAGAAATGCCCAATAGCAATCAAACAGAAACTAGGGAAGCTAGGCAAATGTGCCATTCAATAGTTTCTAATGAATGTTTCTTCGTATGAGTTGAATTCATATTTTAAAATATGTTGGTTTTTGAAAAAATATACTTCGGGAACTATTGCGATGATAAAAAGAACTGAGTATGTGGTGTCAATAATTTAAATTACAAAATGATCAGTTGACCTATGTAGTAATAAATTATCTACAATGGCCACAGAAGAAACCGGAATCTGAGTTCCAGGCGGTACTCTTCAGTAATCTTTAACAGTATCTTTTATACCACGGAGGAGTACAAGGATGAGGATTCCATAATAGAGAGCATTCCATAAGGAAGCTAATGGCCATTTTAGAGGATCTAAAGGCTGAACGACTTCCTCGCCGTTGCTATCGGCGGTTGATAAAAATTTAATCTGTGGGTAAGAGGTGCCGTTGGGAGGAACGACAAAGGATATCAAGGAGATAAGGGTAATTGAGTGCTTGCTGGCTATTTGCACCGCACCCCGTCACAATAGTCTCTCCCCTCCCTCGCATCCACTATATCCTCCTCTCTTCTACTCTATCTTACCTCCTCCTTGCAGAAGTAGTCACCTTAAAGAACACCTTCAGAGGTTGAATAAGATAAAATTTACGTATTGTATTATGATAAATAAAAAACAAAAGTCAGAGCAAAAAAAATTCACTCTTTACAAAGTACTCTATATTTCAAAAGTAATTTAAGTAGTATTTAAGTCATTAGTAAGTTAGTAAATACATATTTAAAAGTACATTTTAGAAATTATTAAGTTGTAATGTGGTATGCTTCTGACTCCTGAATTTAGGTTCGAACCCATTTCATATAATTTATTTTCTATCACATCGACAGATGTTGGATTCTGGTTCAGGAACGTTCCTGTGGCACAATCAGCCTCTATATTAAGGCACCCTACCAAAGGGCAACGACTCTCCGCCTGGCAGTAAATCTTTAAATTTTCTTTAATTAATTTTGCAATTTAAAAAAAAAAAAAGTCAAGTTCTCTTCCTGGGATGAAAGGTTAACTTAACGCAATTACTAAATAATTATAAAAACAAAATGTTTGTATAAAAAAAATCATGTTTTTTATTTGGAACAGAAATTACTATTCCCATAGTAGAAATTTTTAATTCTATAAATGAAAGATCAAATTTTGTGGTACCATATTCTTCCAGCTTAGGTATCAGATATTTGTGTGAGCTTTCTTTCTCTAATATGAGCCGGATAAAAGATAAATATAGGTCTTTGCTTAAGAATTCTCGCTTGAAGAATTTAGCTATCAAGTCTTGGGGCAGAGATGAACTAGACTTTCAAGTTTCAGAATGATCGTTTACAAACTTATTTTCTACTTGACTTTGTATACATGTATTTTCATTTATTTATGATGATATGTTTACGTGACTTTTTTACATCTTATACATTTTTTTAAAAAAAAACTTTTATTAGTGTCACATTCTAGAAAAAGAAGTAAATAGTAAATAGTAGTATCAATTTGCTGATATGCAATGATACATCCATTCTACACCTTCCACTGTAACAACAACACACGAAAATGTGTTATTAAAACATTTTTTTGGTAATGATGGGTTTCGGTGATTTAAAGAAGAAACTATTAATGAAAATTATTTAGAACATATGTAAGTTAAGTTAATTGGCTTATAAAAATTATTTCTAAAACTTAAAAAAAAAATAAATAAAAGTTTTATTAATAACTTGAAAACTAGATCTCCTCAAATCTCGGTCATATCCACTTAATATCCTACAAATATTCCTTAAAAAAATCGATGTATAACTCAAGTTATAATATCTACTGTAGTTATACTTAACATGGACTTATGTAAATTAAAATGAACTGGTAGAAACGAAACATTTGTTTGTAACATCTAGTAATGTAATAAAACCATCATTTTGTGGGTGAAAGAATTACTAGCTAGTACAAAAAAAAAGCCTTTAAAATTATTTTTTTTTTTAATCATTATTATTAAGTAATTTTAATTTTTTTTTACCTTAATTATTAATTTATTTTGCTATTGTCTATTTAAGATATACATATATTATTCTATATAATGCATGATGATTTATTTTATTTTTATCAGTAATAACTATAACTCTCTTTTATAGTTTGTTAAAACAAAATACACTTTGTTTTAATATTATTTAATTTTTTCATCAATTTATGTTTTTTTTTTATAAATTCATATATTATTTTAATATAACCGGTGGCTAATT
>NW_027108416.1:30096-34032 GCF_000696795.3 Halyomorpha halys
ATGTATTTTCTCATTTTTAACATATTATGTGTATATTCACAAGAATAAATAATAACTGTCTTAATATCCATTAGTCTCGAGTGTGGGAGATTGTGTTATTTTCAATACAATGTTATATCTATTTCCCTTAAAATTATCATTCATATGGTAATGATAATTACTTGCTTAAGAAGAAATTAGCTCAAAAAAGCGGCAATTAAAAGACCGGATTGAAACAGTTAGTAAGAAAGTGAAGACAGGTAATTATAAGAAGTGTCTCTTGTGTTAATTAAAAGAGTGGTAGGGCTGAGGAGAAGCTCCGAAGCAGGCAGTACTCCCGGTATTATGTTAGGCCTACCCTTCTGTTATCTTTCACAGAAATTAGCCTGTCTAAAGGACCTTCTCCTGGCATTTCGCTCCCCACACACAAATGTTATTTTGTCTAATTAAATAAGCCCACACTCTTCCTTCTCCACTCTCTTGCCTCTTATAATCCTCATATAAAGTTTTTTGTTCATAATTAGTTAGTACTAAATCCAATAGCTGTTAACATAAAAATACTCTGCACTTCGTAAAATTCATTTATATGTGTTTTTGTAGAATTATATTTAAAAAAAATCATAGTTCTGAATTTTTCATGTATGCTTAATTACTAACATTAATTAAAAGTTGAAATATAAATGCTATTTTTATTTTTAATATTTTATTTTGATTTAGGTAATTCGGCTAATATATTGAAATCTGTTCTTATTCAATAATAATACACTCTTTTTCACTCAAGGACACTGACAATTGAGATAACAAAGTACACCTGAAAATATAAATAAATACGATAATAACACATTAATTAATAGAAAAAAATGAATGAAAATTTAACAAATATTAATGAAGCAGAATAAACATATAATCACACTCATAAGCACGATTCATATTCATTCTAGAGAATTCCGTTCCAGGCTTGTTCCTTAATTTTCGGATAAAAATGTAGTTTTGGAGATCCCAGCGCATCTCTCTCAACCTCATCACTGGTATTGAAAACCAGTGGAGGCTTAATTGATGCCTCTATAGCAATTTTATTTTATTTTCATCTCTGATTTCAAAGTACAAATTCCAATCTATTAATCTACAAATTTTCCCTACAATATAGCATAAATTTCCGTCTGACATTATTTTATACTTTACCGGATCATACTGTTATGTTGATATGGATTCATTGTATGTTGTGATTAACATGTACTGCCTATGTAAATTCAGGATAATATTAACATTTTTATACAGTTTTAAGTAGTCTACAAGATAAAAAATATATTTATTTTAATATCTATAGTTTTAGAGTGAAGCTTATATATAATGGACACCCAAGGTAAGTTCGTTTTGTCCGTCATAAGTAGGTTTCCGTTAATAAGGGATTATTATAAAAATAATACAAAAATTAAATAATAGAATTAATTACATATCGCCACTTAAACTGTGATATCACGTCCGAAAAATAGATAATACAATTTTTATTTTATTTAATAAAATAAAACATTATTCAAGGGAGATCTTGTCTCAACCATCGTTTTGTTGGGTAATTATTTCTTGTTTCGGATAAAATAAGGTTTTGGTAGAATGAAGAGGAAATTCAACAAAATAACAAAGCTATCATCTTGCTCTATTTTAATATGAAATACAATGTATCAATATTTTTTTATAAGAATTAATCAATAATTACATGTGTTTGTAAAATACATAATGCATATTCTTTATTTAGGGCTGGTTGTATCAATATTCGTTAAAACTAAGATTTATACAACTTGAATTTGTCCAAGAGTTCAGTAAAACTCCGGTGACATAGCAATCTATTTCTGGTCTACAGTTTTGTTAATCAGGTTACAAAGGCTACGTGAAACTGAGATAACTGCCAAAATCTTCAATTCATATATGCAATATTAGATATTGTGGGACCAATTAAATTTAAAATAGATTCAACAGCCCCTTTTGACCGTCGAGATCATTGAAAAAATTCATCATCCGACCACTGTAAAAATTTATTTGATCAAGGACGTTTTACTTTTTTTTTCATTATTGCCAGAGCAACTATTACTTAAAAATTATCTATATCGATCAAATCCAGTTTATTGAATTTGGGATTAAACGGAATAATAAAATACATCTTTGCTAGACAACAAATCGAGGGATTTCAGTTAAGAGACGTTTCATTATATTTAGAATTCATCTCTTATAACAGAGAAATTCAGTTTCCTTGAGCTTAATTTCAATTTTTGAGGTACAGGAAAATTCTCGGGAGCTGCTTCCTTTATGTTAGAGATAAGATCCCATGACATTATGGTATAAATGTAGCAAGAGAGGGAAATGGCTTTGGGTTCGCTAGGTGGCAGCATAACACTAACAGAGGAGGGATAATATTTGGACTGGGGCGGGAGCAAACATTATAGAGGACAATAGCCGCCATTAAGGGAGATCATCCGAGCTGTGTCATCCTCCCATCTACGTCCTTTTTCAATTCCCCTCTACGGTATACATTAGCCGCTATCTGATGTGCCTCTCCTCACCCGATGATATACGAGCTGTTGAGATAAGGAGCTGAAATAGATCATATGTGGGGCGGGCTAAAGTGCGCTTCATTAGCTCCTTATCTGGACCGCGCTTCGGTTTCCTCAATTTCATTTTATAGCGGTTTTCGCATTTAGTGGTTTGTGGCAGAGGGGTGGGGGTTGTTCAGCTGGTTGTCTGAATATCAGGAGGGACGGAGGTCGCTTGGAACAGCATAATAGAAAACTGGTCCCAGTCCCCCTAAACTTGTTTATGTACTCATTTCCTCACGTGTCAGGCCAAAGGCAGAACTCACTGGTCCATTTCATCTGGAGAACAATGTTCCAGCTAATGTTATCGATCGGTATGCCATTAGCTGATACTGAGAACATCATTATATAAAACATATAATATGATTATATAAATACATAAATGATATGACTGCATCCATCTATTATGTAGTCGTATTTATTTTTATAATTAAATTACCCTCGATATTTTTAAAAATCTAATTACTAAGTAAAATAATGGTTGTCACGCAAAAATACTAAAATAATATCAAATTAGGGCCGAGCTTAGAATCAATTCAATCAAAGCTGAAATTTCTTTTTAATTTACCACTTTTGTTAAGAATAAATTAAATTTGTAGCGATATGTAGTGCATTTTTTTAAATTTCTTAAAACTGACTCGAAAACTATTTCATCCAAAAAAATAAAAATAGTTGGGAAAGATTTTCCAAAAAAGTTGAAAGAAAATGTAATTAAAGCTTGCTATATCATAAATCAAATTTTAATGTTTTTAATACAAACTTGTTAAGACCAAAAAAAATAAAAGGAAAAAAAACAAATTACTTTAATTGAAAATTTGGTGTTTGATAAAAAATCTTATCAATTTATGTTGTTATAGCCAATAATTAAAAATTCTCTAATATTCTAATCGGCAACACAGTGGAGAATTTATTTAAATTTAAAAATTTTGTTTCAAATTTTTTTTCAATGATAATAAAAAAATATAAAATGCGTTCAGTTGTTGGAAATAAAATACTAAACAAAGGATTCATTCGACAGCGAAATTTTTATAAATACCAATATATTCATGTTACACTTGTAGCATTGTCAAAACGTTAACAATTTCAAGTAATCGACAGGGGGAAAAAAAACAAGCTTTTTGAAAAGTGTAGGGGATTACGCGTATGGTTGTTTCTCAATTAAAACTCAATCATCTAAATATTGGATCTGTCAGGGACAGAAGGGAGATGTAATGAACGAGAAAGTTTTGAGTCCAACCACCTGAGTATAATTTCATAAACGAGGGTAACTGGTTTTATTGCATTTTTCTTATTGGCTGTGTCTTGTATTGGCAGCTCAGTTAAACAGTTAAATATTCAGGGCTTTCGGAACCGAATCCTCTGACGATCGTTA
>NW_027108416.1:34127-62482 GCF_000696795.3 Halyomorpha halys
AAAAAAAAAAAAATGAAATAATGAAGATTATCTAATAACCTTTCTGTCCAATACTTTACGTAACAATTTCCTTGTATTACTCTGTTCTACATTTTTTTAAATTACCTTATTATTAAATTTACATGACTTTATATTAATATACATTCATAAATTAAATTAGTTACAAAATCGACATCTTGCAAAATGCATAATTAATATTATATTAACTTCTCTAACAGCGATTGGAAATTTAAACAGATATACATGTCATATAAATTCAGGCCACGTCGTTATTCAAATGTGAATGAACAATTTTAGTAATTAGCATCCAAGGAATGAGAATTTGCAGTACTTTATTGCATAATACTTAAATCAAGTTGTATTAAAAAATTATGTTAAATATAATAGTAAACATTTATGTATTATAAAAAAAAATGTATTAAAGATGTATTGTTGTAAAGATTTAATCTTTACTGAAAACATATCTTAATTAATTTCATGAAAGAGTTTTGAAAATTTTTCATTCCTTTCTGACCTGCCTTTAGGTCAAAAATGAGAACAGTATTTCTCAACTATTTTTTTTAACTCGGCCGTATCGGTGATATTGTGGTCATCTCTTCATATTCTAATTTAATACATATTTTATTAAACTTTCTACAATTGAATGTAGTCTATTAATTTAATTTTTAATTACTTAATAGACGAGAGTACATAAGTACATACGTGTTTTTTTAACAAAAATTTGTTTACCTGCCTAATTATTACTCTAGGTCCCCACGTGACGTTAATAGACTGTAGTAGACAATACCATCATAACATAGTTTACATTTGCTTTCGTGTTAGTACTACGATACTAAAAGAATTTCGTTGATAGTTGATAATGGTATCAACTATCTGCCCACATGTGACAGCAAACTGCCACATTTTGACACATGAACTGTCGCCACTTATAACCTCCTAAAGGTGAGTCAATAGCTGACCAAAGGTATATATAAATGAGTAGATGGTTGGAGGTGCGGTGAGTGACGAACAGAAATAAGTTATAACTTATTTATTAGTGCCCAATTAAGGGTACCCACTTTATGAAGCTTATGACCCCGCAGGGCTCCCTAACCCACAGGGCTGACTCAACAGCTACAAGTAACAGATAATAATGATCTGACAGCCTGATTCGCAGCCGAATCCTTGGAGTTAGTAGTCGATTGCCTTACCAATGAGCCACCCATTCCCACAAGTGAATTAAACAATTTTTTTTATTGTGTTCCGCAACTGTAAACTTTTATTTTACTGATGAAGACTTGAAATTCTTTTGGCTAGAATTTCAAGTCTTCATCAGGTCTAAAAAAACAAAACAGTGAAACAAGTGTAATGAATAAAAGGAATTACAGAATGATAATGATATGATTAGAAAATAGCTAACATTATAGGTGCATAAATAGAAGTGAAAAGCATGTACAGTATAAGTATTATAAGAAGATAAAGGGTATATGAGTATAAAATTAAAATTATTTAAAATAAAGTTATTAAATAGTGAAAAATAAAACTTATATGTAAGTTATATAACAGGATAAAATAAATAAAATATAAAGTTATACAAGCCTAAAGGAATAAGAAAATCTAGTTAGTATAAATATAAAATAAGAACAATTATTAAAAATTAATGTTACGGAAAAACAAAATGAGAAAGAAAATGTATGTAAGTAAAATACTAGAATTAAAGAAATAAGAAATATTAAAATAAATTAATTTTTATATTGTACATATATTTACTAACTATATTTTCATATATATTTTATTTTGATAGAAGATTGCTGATTGACCGTGTGTTACAAATGGTCCAGGTGCGGTCTAATTAAACTTTATTAACTAATTAAACTTAGCGGTCCTTTTATTTTATTTTACCTTCTTTCCTCTTTCTTAATTTTAAAATGACTTTTCTCATACAGCCATTATCTTCTTATAATACTTATACTATACATGTCTTTTAACACTGCTTATGTATCTATAATGTTAGTTTTTTAATAATTCTATTTTTTCTGACAAAGTTCTGTGAAGTAGTGGACCTTAATTTGATGATATTGTTGCATGGAAGGAACTATAGAACATCATATATAAAAAAGTAGTTTAATCATATTTTTTTCTCATGGTGCAAGTACTATATTAATCATTTTGAAAATAAAAGTTGACAGTTGTGGAACACAATAAAAAAGTTTATTAATTCACTTGTGGGAGTGGGTGACTCACTGGTAAGGCAATCGACTATTAACTCCGAGGATGCGACTGCGAATCAGGCTGTCAGATCATTATTATCTGTTATCTGTAGCTGTTGAGTCAGCCCTGTGGGTTAGGGAGCCCTGCGGGGTCATAAGCTTCATAAAGAGGGTACCCTTAATTGGGTAAAAATCTGGTGGTTGAGCGTGAATCTGACCAAATCATCCTCTTGCACAACCGTTGGCCTAATAACATTTCTTCCTTTAAAAGGATTTTTTTTTTCACTTGTAAAAAAAAAATATTTCCTTATTAATTAAATTTCATTATTTTCGGCCGAATAATAATTAATAAAAGAACTATTTATCCTTAATAATATTATAATGTATCGGAGGGGTAGAAAGTTTTCCCTCCTACTACTGCCCATGTGCAATAATTAAGAAAGAAAAAAGGCATTTGATTGAATCTAATCTAAACTGTTGTTGGTTCAAAAACAGGAGTATAAAACTATCATAAGTTTTTTCATATGATTATATAAGGTACTTTAAATTTTATTTACACATATTGAGATAATGTTATATATAAATAAAGCCGTTGGAACAATCGGAGCGTGAGGGACAGTGCAGAAGCCGAAGCGTAGAGATAGTGGAATATTAATTATTACTCAAAGATAGGAAAGGACGAACTGGGAATCGATACGTTAACTAGTTAACTGTAACCGTGGTTGGGGATATTGAGTTAATTTGTAGCTCTTATCTGACTTCACAGGCCGGTGTATTTCACTCCTATCATCGGCTAGCCAGTTTACTAATCTCTATTTTACCACTTCGCCGCTGTCTCTTCAAGTTAGTTTTAGTGTCAGTTTGGCTCCTATCTCATTGCAATTTATATTCTTCTCCGGCATTAAATTGAAATCATGAATATGTTTACCTCAGCCTAATGCTAACTGTGCAGAAGATTTGAATAACAAATTTGGCAACCGCATGGAATTCAGTGTACAAGTTCATTTCAAGGATAACGGTGTTGAACACTAATACGAAAATAAACTTGAAATGACCAATGGTGATAAAGATAATAAAAGGCTTAACACTGTCACGTGATAATACCCAAAATAATAGCTTTCTATTAGTCAACAATCCATTATTATTACAAACAATATTCATAAGCAATTTTTTTCTTATGATGCCAGTGACACATGTGTTCGGGGCTCTACTGACCGTGTTAAGACCTTCACCAAACATGTTTTTTTGAAACTTGAACAACTATGTATCAAAATCATGTGTTTTTAATTAGTCACTGTTATAGAGGTTATTTAAAAGTGACCATCGAATCTAAACTGTCACTCCCCTAGAAAGTACTGTTAGTTTTCAAATAATATTATCTGTAACATATTTTTAAGCCTTTTGCTATAAAGTCATAAACAATCTTTCCTAGGAATATCCCACGCCCTCTTACAGCTACGTATCATGAAGGGTCACTTTGGACCCTCAATCGTCTTCTTTTGTACGAATCTCCAAAAATGTTTTGAATTTTAAATCGTGGTCTCACTCCGACTTTTCCAATACATCTTCAGCATATAAAATAATATTTATTGATTATTCTATCACTAGCGACTAGACATTAAATTAAGACAAGTAAATTATGTAAGACTATTCCTGAATACTACTGCTACAATATTCATAAAACATATTCTACACATAGAATAAAATCAAATTCATACGTTTTGATTGTTCGTTTTTTAATTAATTTACACATCCTGTCTACATCCGCAAAATTTATTAAACCTGGTTAAATTAATAAGTTTTTCCGTACACGGTCGCAATACTTACAAATTTTTTGAGTCCATAAGAATACTGGTCTTGACCTGCGGTTGCACAAGGTGTTGATGAGTTCAATGAAACCATCTACTTGTAACCGTACGGTTTTCCTCCCTATCCAATATAAAGGCAGAGAAAGATCGAATTTATAAATCCTACTATTTATATATAACATTAATATAAATTGCTTTTTTTTGCCTTAGATTTGGCTCTAATAATTGGAAAACCTTATTTAAAAATATTAATGAATTAATGAACGAAATATATCCCGTTATCTACAAAAATTCTTCTTAGGTTTCATAATTGGTAAACTACCGTTTGAGGGATTTTATTTATGAGGACTTCTTAAGAGGCTATTTGTAAGACTGATCTATTCATTGGCATTTTGGAGGAAGGATTACATTGAAGGGGTAAGCTGTCAGGAAAAAACTTTTATTTCTGTGACCGCCTCACGAAAAGAAAACTTGGCCCCTACTATAGTTAGATACCCTCTAGATAAATATTCCTCTGTAATAAAAAAAAAGTGCCTTTTAGATAACAATGACATTCCTATTATTCTCAATATAGACCTGAGCCCGAGGGCTGGCCAACTCCCTTCATTTTGGCTTCACTTTTGCTTTGAATTAGAGTTCCTTATACAATATTTACTTTTTATCTGAATTAACTTAACTTTATCATAGCCTACTTCTCTGAGAATGCATCTATTTTTAGTGTTTATATTTTTATTATTCTCATGTTTTAATCAATCTTATTACTATTAAATTTTCTTTTATGTTTATAAATTTCTCTTCTTTTTTTTTAAATACTCAATTGTTGTAAATAAGATATAAACAGTAATTAGATAAGTGTATAGTTAAAACCATTACTTTAGTTTTTTATTAGGGCTATAATATTATTTTCTTTAATAAGTTAAATAAATGATTCGTTTGTTATTTTTACAATTACTATTCCCCTCTCCCTTCTCACTCTCGTAAATATTTAAAACTGTAATGAACTATTTTAATGCCGTTAACACAGAAAGGGCATAACGAGGAGTTTTTTCCTTATTTTTTATTTTCATGTTTTAGTATAGAGGCAGTCAGTATAAATCTTTAAATACGTGCCCGCATTCGCAAGCA
Organism: Halyomorpha halys; assembly: GCF_000696795.3. Taxonomy (NCBI): domain Eukaryota; kingdom Metazoa; phylum Arthropoda; class Insecta; order Hemiptera; family Pentatomidae; genus Halyomorpha; species Halyomorpha halys. Next base: position 39,250 of record NW_027108416.1, read on the forward strand.
AACGTAATGGTTCAGAGGGAGTTTAATAAAAAAAGGGGGGAATGGGAACACGTTGTTCAGATATAAGAAGCACAAATCGTCGGATCCGTGTGGGTACCACATCATCCGTGCAGTTTATAAACCTGACCGAGGAAAAGGGGCGGCTAAAAAAACATTAGGATCGGAAAAACCATTTAATCCGCCTTAGTGGGGGCATTAGGGTGGCATTTATATTCATAAATATAGCTCATATGTGCCTTAGGGATGGTTGTAATCTCCACCGTCACGTAGCCCTACTCGTTTTTTTTGTAATTGAACTTCTCTTGTGGGAATTAGTGTCTTATCGCACGTCCCTCTCCTCTTCTTTCTTCACCGTCGTCCATTTTGCCATTCTCTCTGTTATTGATGTTCGTGGTAGCGGGTTCGGGCCGCCAGAAAACTGTTTGAATTTTATGAATCTAGGTTTTTATTATAGTATATTGTAATATCAAAAAGCTATATGTCATGTACTACTCATTGTACTATAACTGAAACTAAATCCGTGAAAGGGATTTTAACCTATAATCCACTTATAATGGTTAGTTTAATTTTATTTTTACACTATAAAAATAAATAAAGATATAATGGAGTATTTTTTATTTCTTTTTTTTTTTGCCGTTTTTTAGTTCGACCGAAATCAATAAATCATTTTTTATCATAATGCAAAAAGTGAGTAGATCTGGCCTTTAGTTGCGACATTTTTCTACTAGATAAAAGCACATCTAGTTTTGATTTAATTTACATATTTTTATATTGGCTAAAAAAAAATATGTTTTTTTCTATCTCCTTTAAATGTGAATATTTATATTGTATTTTGCATAATTTCAATTTTTGCATAAATAAAAGGCTATTTCATTCATATTGGCTAAAGTCTTCCACCGAAGATCTACATATATACGCATACAGCGATGTATGCCAATGCAACAGGTTATAACGAAAATGGTCTAGAAGAAGATGTACTTGAGGTAGAAGAAAGAAGAAAATATTTTGGTTATAACATTAAGTAATTTTTAAGTTGGTATTTTCAAATAGTTCTATCTTACTTAATTTTTCAGCGTTTAATTTATCATTTATCAATAATTTAAACTTGAACTTCGTTTCAAGTTAACCAAGTATTATGATGCAATTGAGTACGACTTTTAAATAAAAAATATCTTATATTCAAGAAAACACTATTACATAAAAACGAACACTTTACGCAAATTTTGCTAGTACAGGCCATATTTGATTACTTTCGTGTAAATTGTAAATTTGAATCCACTTTCTCACAGAAGATTTGTCTGTATACTTCAGCATTCTACGCTGTGATCTGATGAAGTTTCTATTCGATTCTTCTCGTTTTATACTAAATTTTTTAAATTAAATATTCGAGTATGTTATAATTTAAAGTATATGTTAGACCTTCATTACTTATTGACTTCCGATTATTTGTCAGGTTTGATAAAAGTAAGAGGGTCCAGAACTAAGCCCACTTGGGACGGAGGACTTAGACAGAGCCGTCACGGAGGGGAAATTATAATCCTATTAATAATAAATCCTACGGGAAGCTGTTAAGACAATGCCGGCAACTTGGTAAAATAGGCTTCCCTCCTAATCCTTTCTTGAGAGTTAGCTCCAGGGCTGGAATTATGAGAAGTTTCCCTGGATTAGAGCCATGTCCGGCTAATGCAGTCACCGCAAGCTGTCCCAAACTCCCATCGGTACTTGGGAGGCTGAGGCTGAGGCTGATATCCATTGACGTTTGGTATCAGTGTATATGATACTCTTTAGATCAGGATAGTACTTGGTTGATATCCATATATCTGTCCTAAGGAGACTTTTGGTGCTGATATTCCAGATTCTAATTTTACTATTAACACAATAAACAAAAAAAATGTGTGTTTAGGTTCTGAATGTCAAATTATGATATTCCACGTAACTAATAAAAAAAAAAAAAAGGTTTTTTCTAAAGGAAGTTCTAGAAATTTGTGATTTCGTAGAAACTGTTACAATACTTCAGATTTTAAGCGAAATCTACACAAAAAAATACTGATCCTTATTTAAAAAAAAGTTATCTACATAGAATATATATTAGTTCTAATAACCCAAAAATTGTACAACCCTTGGAACTCTATGCCCCAATTAAAAAAATAATTAAAGTCTGGTTATGAAAAAACAAAAAATATCTTAATCGAACTAGTGTTAGCAAAGATACTGTGTATTGAACTTGAAATTTATTCAGTTTTCTAACTTTCTAGCTTTCTGTCAAGTATGTTTTTTTTTTATTGGTCTTTTTATTTTTCCACATAAATTGCGAATGTTGGTTAATCAAATGCACTTCATCATTTACCCATCATGTGTCTGAAACTGGCATGTATAATCCAAATTTAATTTATTTATCATATACATAAAAATTTATATATTATATTATAAGAGTGGCATAATACCATGAGAATATCAAGGAAATTCTTCGAATATTTGAATGCTAATATAATTTAATATAATGTAGGCAATAATTAGCCTAAAAATTATAACAAGAAATGTTTTCAAACTTTTTCTGCTGCAAATTCTTTTTCTGGGAACTATGAATTAATTATGATTACTAATGAACTGTTGTATTAATTTGATAGGGCCTTTAAAAATATTAATTCAATAATTAAAAACACGTTATATTCACATCAGGAGCACAATAAAGAGCTGAAAAATGTCCTAATAATTTTTTTTAGGAAACTAGGGCTGGAGAGACTTAGTTGTAGGGATTAATTTTCATATAGTTTTAAAACCAATGTTATTCTCTATAGAAACATATGATATAGAAATATAATGTACTATGAATATGATTAAGAAAAGAGAGAATTTGGGATAGTTCTTGTAAACTGGGATTATGATAGCTTATCTGAGGGGCAGTGATGTAGCTGTCGCGTACTACTTGCCGCTTCGTTCGTCCAAGTTTTGATACCCAAAAATAGTGTAAGTTAAATCTCTTTCGCTCAGACCTGACACAAGGTTCAACAAGGGCTGGCCAGGAAGTCTCTGTAGTATTTGTCATGGTGGTAAAGGTAGCCAGATTCTTGATGGCATGCAGCTCTAGATAATTCCAGGCGTCTGTATAGTCACGACGTCTTTAAAGCTTTATGATGTACGCTTTAAAAAATGTGACTTCTATCCTAGAATTTAAACAAAACAAAAAAAACATTGACGTGTAAATCCGACACATTGTAGTGGATTTTTTAAATAAAATGGTCAGTGTTTAAGGTACTGGGATTGTTTTGTGTGAATATCACGTGCTGAAGTTACTTTATGAAAACATTTTAAAATCTCTCATTTTTCCTTGCACGAAGATAATATTGTTCTCCTATCATGAAGTAACACAGCAATCCAAGGATAAGGAGAATAAGACCCAATAAATATGAAATAAGGGCTGGGATCCCTTGGAGGGGTATACGAGGCCTGACAAGAGATGGGATGATTTAGATAAAAGGTTCCCTATTCTCCTCACGTCTGGCTACGTACGTCAGTCAAAAGAGAATTAATAATATAACTACGCGGTTTGCCGGCTCACAAATCAGCCACTGGTTCTTATCCCTGTGCCATCTCCTCTGTCTCCGTCCTATCTCGCTCCGCCTAGTTCTGTATAAATGGAAAACATACCCTCGTGATTTTTCTTATTCTTAGGGGTATCAAGACGAATGGCCTCGTTTGTTATATGTTCTGTTGTCTCTTGCTGCATGATACGTAGACGTCACGAGTTGAATCCATCTCTAGAATAAATCCAGTAATCTGCTGGATTATTGGAAACATCAAAAGTAATAGTAGGTTATAATTGGTCAGCCGATGTTACAGTTATCACATGTTACAGACAGTAGCACATCGCCTCATTCACTGAGCCACCCCTCTTCCGTTTTATATTAATACTATTATTTATAAGGAAAGCGGGGTAGTACAGTGTAAAGACACTGTTTTACTAACTCCAAGGACCGAGTTCAAATCCTGCTGTGATTATTTATTCTGTTACTGTAACCAAGAGGCAACCCTGTGAGTTGGAGGCCCTTCGGGGTCCACTCGTTCTTATACAGAGGGACCCCTTAAGGAAAAACCAGGTGGTTTGGAGTGATCATGAACCGTAGTTTAAGAAACAGTACTTGCTTAGAAAGTAAAGGAGTATCTCCCCTCTGTCTAAAAGGAAGAGGACTGCTGTTGAAAATCTATCATTGAATGTCATTTATCAATGATATATCAAGAATATGGAGAGAAAAGTTAAGAAGAAATTCATGAATTTTGCCTTCTAAAATTGTATTTATATAAAGCTTACGAATTCATAAAAAAAATAAATTTTACATTCCTTTATGGAACTGAGATAAAAGACTAATTTTTGGCCGGTTGTATGAAGAAGAGCTTTTCTGACAGAGAACTTCAAACCCTAAGGTAAATAGGTCTTCTACGAATATTACTAGAACTAGACCTATAGGTGAACAGTTTTTTTTCGGTGTCAAGACAATCATTCATTAGAAATATACAGAAAAACGATTATTTCTAAAAGATTAAAAAAAAATAAAATAATAAGGGCGCGAAATAAAAAAAAATGGATCTATAGAGGGAGCTATACTGACCCATTTACTTTACTGACGTATTATTTGTTTAATTTGTTTTGTCCCCTCTTAACACGATTTCTGGATCAAACCTGCCGTTTCGTTTAATCTTATTATTGTTATATCTTATGATTGTTGCTGGTGTAATCTAAATAAACCGAACAGCCAGGGGCGATGGCCTGTTATCGCCGCTAAGAGCGCTAGGAAATATGGCCGCCGACAAAAGGGTTAGTTCATATTTCGTAATTAATGGGACAGAGGATAGGCAGCCTTGGAGAGGACTCTTCCACTCGGTAACCGAGAGTTATGGCGTCCGTATTATCGGCAGCTTATGGCTTCATTACGAGCTTCGTTTGATTTACTGCCCTGCCCTCGAGGTTGTTTCAGTTCCAGTCCGGGATCGCTAAAAAATGTCCGCTCTTCTTCATTCTGTGTCAGTTGATATATCGGGCCAAAAATGATTCCTTTTCCATTTGGATTGTTCAGCTGACACCACTCGGAAATCCATATAATCCAAGTGAGCTGTATGCCTGTAGGCCTGTTATGGGCATTATGGGCAAGTAAAAAATTAAATTTAAAAGAAATAAAACAAAAAATGTGTCAGCTTTTATAAAAGAGTACTCCCATTATAAAATCATTAAACTTCTTTTCTGGGTTAACCGATATGAAAATTGTTTGTGTATGTTTACCTAAGTCTTTGTGTTTAGTTTTTATTATTTTATGTTTATTGTTTCAGTATGCTACAAAAAAAAAAACTATTACTACTATATTTATTTTTATTACAATATATTAAATACTCACATCATATGTCAGGGAACATTACTTGTGGGTGCATGTTACTAACACATAGCCTGCGTACTACAAGATAACACAGATTTTCTGATTTCTTGTATCGTGTTAGCTATCGTAACTCCATTAGAGGAAATGGTCTGGACAGAAATTGTGATTATCATTTTTTACCCTTTTAATATAAATTATCCAGAAAAAGTATGTATGTTAAAAAATAGTTGTTTATTACAAAATGATAGACACTATTGTTGAGGACGTAACTACCACTTCATGTAAGATATTCCGAAGCAGCTAACGAGCAAAGATGAGTAGATAGATGATATGGTCCGGGCTATTATACTAATACAAGCTGACCCGCTATCAATTATCCCTAGCGGTGTAACGGTGTCCCCAGGGCTGTAGGTATTACATTGACCGCCTAATGAAATAACAAGCCTCATATCGATGAGTGGTAAACCGCAGTTATTTCGGGCGCCAAAAACTATAGTATCCATTGACTGTCGATTTGGTGTAGCCCTCAGAGTGATATTAAATGCTATATTGAATGTTTAAGACTGAGACTGTTATTAGCTATAGTCTATTCCAATATACCACTCATTTTTATCGTAGGGAAGGGTACCATATATGGTATACACCAAAGGTGAATAACAGGCTAGGTAACAATGACTAAAAAAATAATTGATGAATTTGCTTGAATAGAAAAAGACACCTCAAAGTTTATTCCAGTAAATTAAAAAAAAAAATCCCAAGGAAAAAAAACAACATAACTTGAGCATTTAATCTGCTCAAGTTATGTTTTTTTTTTTTTTTTATTGTGTAGTATACATTCAGATATTTGCAATAGAGCTAAAAGAACTCACAACATACATACAGGCATATAAAAATTAAATGATGGCAAAATTATATGTCGAAAAAAAATAATAATGAAACAAAATTTAATTGAAATAAAAGTTACATCTTTTCTACTTTCCGAAATTATACTTCTGTCTTCGAGATATTTTACTTTCAAACACATTTACCTTTAAGCCTAGAGCAAGTATTATCAAAAATATACGATGAAGCTCAAAAAGTAAATACAATTGATAAAGGAAATATAAGAATTCATTTTTCTCATTTTCATTTATATGAATATAGGTTTTTCTTTAATTACACCATTTATTCTTAATAATTAACATTAATTTCTTGGAGTACGTAATAAATAATTGTAGTAATATAAAATAAATGGAGAGTGTTAAAAGTCAATGTCAAGCTAGGGACAGTATTATAGGCCAGATAAGGAGTTATGGGTTCTAAACGTTTAGATGCATTATTGAATGGCGTATAACATTGAGATGTATCAAGAATATGGAAGCTTTTAAAAAATTTCGGATTGTCCCCTGCTAAAATAGTTAAACCTTAACAATTCAAAGAAATAGAAAATTTTACTTAAAAGGGCGTATTCAGGATTATTTTTATCACAAACAATTATTTTTAAAAAAATACAAAACCAACAAAACGAACGGCGTAAATCCCCAGGGCAAGGAAAGTTTCATGAGGCTTAGAGGTAATTTAGTCTCGGCTTAAATGGCCGGGAAAAAAACGGAGAGAAGAAAAATATCAATTAAAGGTCCGTCACGCAAGGGAGCCGTGCTGCATCATATGTGCCCCTTATGAATATGCATGGAGTTAAATGTCCCTACGAATCGCCCCTCTGCCTTTGCATATAATTTTTTGTTTTCCTTTTATTTCTTCATTTCTTTTATAAAAGCACATTTAGTATCTTTTTATTATTATTTATTTTTATACTCTTTTTCTCATGTGGGATGTTTTGAATAAAGTTTTTCATGTCCGAAATCTAATCTTGAAATTAGTCCGTTACTGAAATGTCTTTAATTTTTTTGTTTGAAGATTCTGAACAAAATCTCTAAAATATCAGTAACCTAATCTCCTTGAGATTATAACGTACCAACACCCTTATGAGTAAGTGTTTTAAAGGTTAGATAAGAATGACCGGAACGGAACCGGGGGTATTTCCACGCGAATTCCTTGAATTTTGTATTGTAAATAATTTCTTAAGACTGCTTTCAGAAAAGAAAAATATTATGCAAAACAAATATTTAAAAAATGATGTATTTTAAATTTACTGAGTTACCTGTGTATTATAAGAATAATAAGCAATTATGTAACTGGTTTTAGCATGCTGTTACAGCACTGCTTTTTGTAAAATTCTCTCTCTCTCTCTCTCTCTCTCTCTCTCTCTCTCTCTCTCTCCCTCTCTCTCTCCCTCTCTCTCTCTCCCCCCTTTTCCTCATTCCAATGACCTAATAATACAGAAAAAATATTTGCTTTTATATAGAAAAAAAAATTTATTATAAGCCCCCAGGAACATTTTCGATTTTCTCTCTTTAATATTATGGAGGTTTAATTAATAACATTTCTTTTATTTTGTATTTAGATTTTTAGAGTTTATCACAGTTTTTATAAAAATAAATTAACCAACTTTGCTTATTTAATCCGGAAGCTTAACTACAGTGAAACATCTAAAGATTGTTTCAAAGAAAAATTTTTATATTTTTCTTTTCCCATCCTTTAGGTGAAATATAGTTTTTTAATAAGTCATTGACTTAAAACTTTTTACATTTGAGATTTGCTTGTTACATTCTTTTTGTTTGAAGTAAATCAAGTTTCTTGCGAAGTGATTTTTTTGTTAATTCATCTTAATGACATGGGAATACCTTAATGCATTAGTAGTCCGTACTAAAATCAGTTTTATTTTACTTCTTATTTAAAAATTAACATAAAATGCTAATAGAATTACATTGGTGAATTCAATTTAATAGTGATCCATGATGTAATTTGAATAATAATGTACGTCCAGATAAAAAATCTCAAAAAAAGTTGTTAATTAAATTTAAACTTGTATTATTTTATAAATATTTATCTAGAAAGGTCCGACTAGAAGTTCGCATTTTCGCAATATTATTTTTAGATTTGTGTTCACTATTTCGTTTTTAAAAACATTTTGGGCTAAAGAGAAGTGGGCAAAAGTTTGCAGAGGGAAAGAACAATAGTGAGTACTTCTTTTCAATGTTGGGAAGTGAAACCCTTTTTTTTGAAAGAGGGACAGGATGCAGCTGTCAATTCCCAACTTCAAAATAAAACGATGCTTCTGTTAGACAGGAGATGAGTGGAAATGTGGGTTTTTGAAACATTCAAACAGATAACGTCCAAACTCCCTTATCTACCTATAAAACAACTGACTTTCAAACAAAGCTAGCTTGATGGTGCTACAGGATATTGGAAAAATCTATTTAGCTCTACCATCACTAAATTCAATTATAACTTTGAAATTAATTACATATAAATTATATTTAAATGTATTTGTACGTCTTTAGTAAACACTAAATTATGGTAATAAGGGATGATTTAATTTCAGGATAAATATTACTGTAATAAACAACGGAAATCTTCTGCAGTAGAATGAGACCCGAACTCAAAAGAAAAATAAATTTAAAAAATCATGATTCTTACATCTAATTATGGCATATTGGAATACAAATGCTTGGGTACTCCTCTGTAAATTTACAAACGAGCTAGACGACGTGAAACTTGTGTGAGAGTGTAAATTGAAATTATCGTTTTTGTGTAAGAAAGTATCTTATATGAAACATTTTTTTTTTTTTTTTAATAATTTATTTATTGTTATTTTCAACTGTATACATATGTACACATCAATTAATTTCCTGTAAGTTATATTATGACCTGATACAAACATGTGGAGAATCTACCCATTGATAGAACTCCAAAAACATTTCTAAAGGAGAATATCTCGAGCCCATCTTCTTTTCAGACGCCTAGGAGGATTATTAGGTATGGAAGGAGAAGCCAGGTTAGAAATGAGTTGGTTTGGGAGGTTTATTATGGAAGGATTGGTATCTGGTTTTGGCCAAATCGGCAACGTAGGGGACATTGAGGTCCTGATGGATGATTATATGAAACTTTAAAATAAAATAATAATAAACCCAGAGAATAAAAAAAAATTACTGCTTCTATTAAATACGCTTTAAGAATTCGAGATTAAATTTAGTTCAAGAATGAGTTAGGCTGAACAGCTTTTAAATAAATAAACATCGAGTAAAATTTATACATATTTCTTTTACAGCAGCGGGCATCTTATGCTCCCTGCAGTGCCGACTTAAGTGCAGGGTAACCTTAGGGCCCCCACTATTTATTGTAAATTATAAAAAAAAAAAATGTAAAGTGTAAAAATAATAATTTAATTTTAATCTAATTATAAAGCTACTGAATTGAAATTCATTTTTTTTTCTGGAAGAGAATAGGAGGGAGTGAAGTTGTTCCAATTAGAATATATATATATATATATTAATTATTCAAGAATATAATATGAATGTACACCGATTAAGGTTTATCCTAATGTTACATTATATTTTATAATTTGATAATTAAAAAATGAATAAAGCGTAAAATCTCAAAAAGTTCTTTTTAAATTAAAGTATACTATAATTAATTTACGGATACAGGAAAATAATAATAATATCGAGCAATATTTTAATTTTAAAATTAAGGATCGCTGACTTTATTTCCAACATAATGGGGCAATTCTTAATTATTGGGCTTATCTCCTTGGCAGAATGGATCAGTGAAATTTTAATCAGCGCAATGGAATATTAAATGAAAGTAATATAGCCCAATGAAAATGAACGCCGTGATTAAAATTCTAAATAATAAGGCCCTCGTAAAAAAAATGTGTGAAAGAGGAATTGACAAATAAAAAAATGAAGAGTTGATTAAGAAAAAGGAAGAGTAATAAAAACGGAATTAATTATGTAAGTAACGAGGCCTGATAATAACCGTTAGTGCTTCACTTTCCCAGAGGGTCCCTAGTAAAAGACACCCCGGGAGTTGATAACTTTTTCAACTGTCTCAGATCCCACTCCAGGGACGGCCTCACCTTTAATATTAGATCCCTGCTAGCCCCAGAAGTCTCCTCACCTCTCTAATGAAGTTATTGCCCTCCCGATCTTGAGGAAGTCTTCTTTACGCCCTTCGTTATTGCCTTTAGGGTCCTTAGCTTTAAGGGTTGAGCTATGTTAAATTAAGAGGTGTATATATATTTTTAATATGTATAAAATATATATTTTTAATATGTATAAAATATATATTCTTTATTCTAGGGCATACTCGGTCTTCAAAGGATGATATAAGCGCATTCTTAATGTTACATTCCTCTTTAGGTAACAACTAGTACTAAAACCTGGACATATAGCACACAGGCTTACTACTCAACTCAAAGGAAGAATATAGTTCAACTCATGGGTTGTTTATTTGATATTCAATCACCTTCCACACTGAGACTACTTCTTTAAATACTTCAGCTCAAAACAGTTTTCGAAAATTCATTAACATATTATGCACTTCCCTCAATGCAACCTAAATCTACAAAATAAGATCTTGGATCGTTTAGGCGTAATTAATTAATTAAATAATATTATTTTATTGTATTTCCTCAGTACAGTAGTTGACCGTAGGTGATGATTGTAGGAAGATGATCCAAACGTCGGTAAGAAATATTAGATTTTCTGAAGTATATTGTCCTCATTCTTCTTTCTGGACTCAGCCCTGATGAAGCCTTGCCTATTCGGACGAAACGTCGGTTACTAATACATAGGTTTTTGCAATATTCTATCTTTCTTTGCACCAAGACCACTATTTTTAATGAAAATAGATTTGATACATTTTTTATCGGCAAAGCTTCAATTTAAAAATATTCTCGCTAACATTATTTATGAATGGAATATGGTCCGGGTGCGGTCGAAAAAACTCAAATAGTAAATAATTATACTATGTTTATTGAGCCAACGTTTCGCCCCACGTTGCAGGGCTTCGCCAGGGCTAAAAAAGATACAAACACATGACATAGTTACAAAAAAGAAAAAAAACATAAGTGGAAAATAACAGGGGTATACAATGAAAAGTAAAATATAATAAGAAAAATTAAAGGTTGTAAATAGTAAATGAAAAAGGGTAATAGTAACAGTTAGATAAGAGACAAAATAAGAGAAGAAATATTAAAGAATGTACAAATTAAGAGATGAAAAAAGAAAAGAATAAAATCAAATGATGAGACAGAATTCATAACTGTTTTGATGGGAGTCAAAGTCAGAATGAGCCGTTTGTATTGGGAGGAGTGGGGATGGCAGTTAGCATGCCACATTTCGTTATTGTTACTCTGTTATTTTCCACTTATGTTTTTTTCTTTTTTGTAACTATGTCAAGTGTTTGTATCTTTTTTAGCCCTGACGAAGCTCTGCAACGTGTGGCGAAACGTTGGCTCAATAAAAATAGTATAATTATTTACTATTTGAGTTTTTTTGACCGCACCCGGACCATATTCCATTCATCTATACACACGGTCAATCAATAATCTTCCAGCACCTAACATTATTTATATTTTCATATTTTATTCTAATAGTTGTTATTTTTCTTTTTTATTATAATTAACTGAATATTTGTATATATCTACATAACTGGATGTCTGTTGTAATTATTAAACTATTTTGAGTCATATATTGTGCCAAACGTAATAGAACTAGTTAAAATTCATTTCAGTATTTTTTATTTAGACTTTAATATGGAGAAAAACTAAAAACATTTATTTTACTTCTAGATACCCAAGCGTATTAATCTCTCCATGAGCTGTGAACAGCTTAAGATCGGTGGTTTGAACAACTACAACCCTCGCAAACAACCCCTACGAACAGTTTCTGTTCTAAGTACGGACTTGAAGACAGAGCAGTAGATCGATGAGAGATATCGAACGGTGAGTGCGTGCCAGGAGTTAATGGAGCAAACATCGAAAGAGCTAATTATTGCTTGGGAAATTGTAATCCGCTCCGGCAACTGCTTTGCTCTCCAGGGGTCAATATTAATCTTAAGAGGGTTCTGTTAGCTTGAGCAACATCTGTTCACGGCACTGACTGCTTCCAAAGGAAAACTTTCAGGAGGGAAGTGTTGAGGCAGGAATCAGCCTTGCAAAAATTAAAATTGTGGATAACAAAAACCAAGATAAATTCTTTTGTTAATTTGGGTCAAAATGATTATTTCAGGAGAAAACAAGAGGAATTCCATTTACTGAATTTTATTTTATTTAGATTTAAAATCATTAGTTAACAAATATGTATCTAAAATGGTTTGCCTCTAAGTGGTAAAGTGAAGAGAAAGGTCTTAAAATAAAAAATCTTCTATTATGCTTGTGAAAAATATGGTTTTAAAATATTCATCAGCTTTATTTAATTTTAAACCTTTTATTCCCGCAAATTGAAAAAGATGGTTCGTAAAGAATGGGAAAAGTAGGAGAAATGCCGTTCCAATAATCCACTGGTGTTATTAGCTGCTTGAATTTGACTGACTACCTTGATTGGCCCTGCAACGAACCTGACGATGCCACAAGGCAATCCAAGGCAGTAGTATGCTAGTATACATTTGTCATTTGTATTATGCATTTGTATGTATGTATTGTATAAATTTAATAATAAAGGAGGTTACGAAAAAAAAAAAAAAAAAGGAAATGTATGATGCAGTGAAGTATACATAATACAGTTCTTGTATTACAGATGTATGAAGTAATACTGTTATTACTCTTGAATGAAGGGTACGAAAAAAAAGAGTGAAATGTAGTACATGAATATTTTACAGGTATACATTAATCATTTCCCATAATTCATTATATGTATTTATATATTAAACTAATATGATAATAAAAGTAAAATGTAGTCTAGTCATCGTATAGTATCTTTTTGATTTTATAAATACCCTTGTTTAATAAAATAGATCTTCAAATTAATATTCTAAATGTATACCTCACACACGAACAGTAATAAAATCTAACCCTGAGACAAATATACGATCCAACCGCTCAGAGGCAAGACTTACATTCTCACATTTATTTGAAAAAAACAAAAAAAAAACAACTTTCCAGGACTGTATTAGTTCCATTTGCTCAGTTTATTACCAGTTCACTATTATTCGTTTACAAGTATTTTTCGCATCACACATTATAATATACAATATAGAGCTGCTCATATAAAGTTGTCTATAGTAGCTGTTCATAATGACATCTGTATCCTCACTCTTTATATAAAGTGAATAAAGCTTATCTTACACGCATTTCTGTGATTGTCAGAAAACTAAAAACTTTTTGAGAACAAAATCGAAACTTTTAGTTACAAATAGTTTGCATGTCCATTACGAAATTCTGAATTTTGTTTTGATTTTTTGTGCAAGTTTACTGTTTTAAAAAAATGTATTATTTTTTAAATGAGCTACATTAATGTTCCAGAAGATGTATGTTTTCTATTTACGGGAATACGTATAAATTATTCGCGAAATTTATAACTAAAATTCAGATTTATGAATTAAACATAGTTAATTTAAATATTTTTTAATTTAAGTCTCAATTATCACCAGGTTTTACTGTTCAATGCTATTTGGTTTAGAAAAAAAAACAAATTATTTTCTGTTTACAAATTATTATTGTTAATATGAAGTCAATGATAATTATCTGTGAATTCCCTAGAAGGATTAGAGACCATGTAACAGCGGTCAGCAAGATTAAATATAATAAAGAGGCTGTTGGGGAAAAGTGAATACTCTTTAATAATCTCTGTCAACTAATTGGGAAGCTATGAGTAATTAATACTTACTTTGTAATTAATACCGATGTCGTTAATTGGACTCTTCAAGCCCTCCCTAAGAGCAGCCCAATCTCTGCGAGCCCAACATGTCTTCTTTGAAATACTGACGTGGTTTTGAAGATGAAATAGCGATCCAGATTTGTCTGGATATTTTAATAGACAATGGAAATAATCGTTTATTTCATAGTGTATTTATTGTTATAGTTTAATGATTACTAAAACAATAAGTACTTGACTAGACAATGTAATGATTTCAATCAATGTAGTATACATAAAGTAGTACGAATTCTTAATGGTATGTAGTTTACCTGGATTTTTTTTTTTTGGCAAACTGATTTTATTTACATTTTCAAAAGATGTAAACCTTTTTCTTATAGTGAGTCAGGTTGATATGATTTTAGAAATTTCTTTAATAAACAAACTAGTTTTTCAGTGTTCCAACTTATTGTTTCTATCTTCTGGTGTAAAAAATTTTAGTTAAGGGAATATTAATATAAAATATAGGCTGTAACTCATCAATTATGTTTCAGATCATGTCAATAATTAATTATAATACTTTTATAAATGCACTAATTTTATTTGTCTTCAACGTTCAGTCTGTAATTGTGTGGTTATAAACTTATTATTTGATGAAAACAAAAAATAAAGGTTCAATAAGAGTTTTTAGGAAAGAATTATAGAATTTAGTTTTTATGTTTCGTTCTAACCTAATCTAATTAGCCGAAAAAAAAGTAATCAACGTGTTTTTATTTTAGAAAATTTTGTATACAATCATTGTCTCAGAAAAATGCTCCGTTTTATTTTTATAAGTAAAAACCTGAAATAAGTTTCAACAGTCTTGTTTTTACTTTCTTCGTTGTAATGAGTTTTTCCGGTAAAAATGGCTAATTTAAAATTCGTACTCGGCTATCCTCCCCCAAAATACATATGGAATCTCAACATTATATTATAATATTATTTTTTCCTTGGAGAATTTTTCGATTCGACCGTTAGATATATATATTTTTGTAAAATATTTTCAATATAAAAAACGTTTCTTCTTGTTTAAACAGAAGAAATTTATTTTTGTTAAATATTTTCTATTTCAAAAACGCTACTTTATGTTTGAATAAAAGAAATATATATTTGTTGAAAATTTTCAATATAAAAATGTTTGAATAAAACATAAAAGTTGTTTTTGTTAAATTTTTTCGATGCCAAAAGCGTTGCTTTATGTTGGAATATAAGAATTATTTTTTGTTGAATAATTTCAATATCAAAAACGTTACTTTATCTTGGAATTAAAGATATATATTTTGCCATAAATTTTTAATATAAAAACGTTGCCTTTTGTTTCAATAAAAGAGTTATTTTTGTTAAATATTTTTAATACCAAAAGCATTACTTTATATTGGAATAAAAGAGATATATATTTTTTGTATAAATTTTCAATATCAAAAACGCTACTCTATGTTGGAATAAAAGAAATATATTTTTGCTATAAATTTTCGATATAAAAAACGTTGCTTGTTGTTGGAATAAATGAGAGTTATTTTTGTTCAATATTTTTAATACCCAAAAATTTACTTTTTACTGGAATAAGAAAAAACATTTTTACTCTAAATTTTCAATATAAAGAAGCTACTTTTTATTGGATATAAGAGATTTATTATTGTTCAATATTTTTAAGAGCGAAAATGTTACTTATTGTTTTATGTTTTTGTTGCATTGATCATGACATGCGATCATGCAATTTCGCCTGTAACATTAGTAAAAAATAAAATAAAATACAGATAATGATTATTTTGTCTGACCTTGTAAATCATCTCCTAAATTAAGGTAATAGTATATAATCATGACCATGAATGTAATTCCTTCAAATCAAAGGATCTACTGTAGTTAGGTCCCTAGTCGACCTTATACTACTTTTTCTCGAAACATAAATATATACGTTCTTATTACACTTTGAAACGATTTTATAAAATTAATATTGTACATTCTTATGATTTTGTATTGATCAGATAAATTTAATATGAAATGTTGAATTACAAGAGATAGGAAGGATTTGCAATGGTCCGGCTAACACCGATTCCTGAGATAGTGCATTTGATGTGACATGGTAGACTCTGCTAGTGATAGGATAGACGAGCCAGGGGCTAGTTTCATCGGGCTTTGACTAATCATGAGTGGGATGGTTCTTGGTACTCAGTGTAGTGCATTGGACATGTGTAGTGCCTCTAGGAAACCACTATTGGGGAAAACACAACTATTGTACGACGCATTTCATGTCTATACAGCGATACTTTATTGACCTGTTTAGTAAGGAAGAATATCATTGGCAAATAGAACATCCATAATACGATCGCTAAATAATTTTTTATAAAAATACTTTCAGTATTTGTTTTTGTTTAATAATAACAGCACTTAAGATAAGCTAACAAAAATAATGTAAGGGCATTGAGCTCATTGTATAGATTTAAAAATATTTTTATTTTATGTTGGTTACAAACAAATATCAGATTTTATTTTTCAAAAATTATAAAATCAAAAAAATATATAAGCGGATTGATACTGTTGAATAAAAGTGTGAAAATAAAAAAAACAAATTCTATTTTACAATCTCCTTCGAAATAACCTCAAGTGCTACATTTTCTACTAATGTTTATTATTTCTATGAAAATACAAAATGATTTATAAAATAACAATTTATAAATAACAGTAATAAATAAATTTCGGTATGAACCAAAAATTGCCCTTGATTTTAAATTAAAAAATTTTTAGTCCAAGCAGTAGATCCTTTAACCTAAATTTAGTCTTAGCTCATGTACCATAAAATATTCTTTTATTTCATTGTCCTGGGTTATCTTTGATGTGCATCCTCTTCTATCATAAATTTTTCACGATTGTACCTCTCTTGATAATCTTCCTCCAAGCAGTCTTTTTAAATGTCTTTCCTGATGTATTTCCTCAATATCTTCCGGAATGTTTTATTCACCTTCTATCTTTTCTTTTACAACATTCCTTCCTTAATCCATTCTGGATAGTCCTATTCCTCGTCACTACTTATCCATTCTGTAACCAGAAATTTCTTCCTTTGATCACCTTTCATGGTCCAAGTCTCTGTCATATGCGTCGCAATGCATTATACTCTTATTTATATTTCTTTTGGTTTTACAAATAATATTTTGACTCTATAATATTGAGAAGAATTGAGCATAAATATTACTCTTTTTTATTACCCGAAACTTATCTTTTTATTTCCATGTCTCAGGAACCATTTAATTCAGTAATGAATCCCAGGTATTTTAAGTGTTTTAATATTTTCAACACTTTACCCGGATTAAATTTCACGTAATCATTAATAGATGACATGACTTCCTTTTTGTTGGGATTAATGACCAAACTCTTCTGTTTTTATACCTCTTGTAAGCAGCATCTTCTGCAACCTGGACAATGATGACTTGATCGTCCGCAGATGATAGGTTGTAGAGGAATATATTCCAATTGAATTCAATAACTATCATCTATGAATAAAATCATTCATGAACATTTCTCCGTCTACGTTCATCAAATAATTGAAGTCATTTTTCCTTTGAGGTAAGTTGATGAGATTGACGTATCACCTGTGCGTGAAGGGAGTCCTCATATTCTTCTGGTTTTTTAACGCCCAACTGACCATTTATACTTGTTTAATGTTTGTTCCATTATTTATTTCACCGGAGCATTACTTCTTAAACACTGACTTTTTATTTTCAAGGAAATAGATATGGAAAATTAAAGATTAAAACTAATATTACTGCAAAATATATATAAAAAATGAATCGATTCTTCTTGCGATGACAAAGAAAAAATATATTTTACAAAATTATGATCAACAAGTTTTAAGATAATGGGTAATGGTCAAACAAAATTAATTTTCATATTAAACGAGAATACTGTTTCTTTTAACATAATATTATTTATTGAAGTTTATTATTTTTTTAAATTTTGACTTATTATTTCCTTTTTATTTATTTATTTCTTTTGTTCTTTATGTGTGCGTGCAAAAATACTTCGACGACTGACTAGTTTTTTAATTTTAAATAAAACATTTATAATATGTCCAGTTTTTGTGATATATAGAGAAATATGGAAAGAATAGGAAAACAATTATACAACAACGAGGTATTTCATAATTGATAGTAATAGGTTTGTTACTTTGTACAATTTTATGATATTGAGGTGAAATAATTTGTAAAAAAAACTTAGAACTATTGAAGTATTTATAATGGATGAAATCAAATAATTAGCGTTTATCATATCAAGTTATTTTCAGATTTGATTTACGTATGTACATACTGATAAATTCACAAGTCCATGTTAATATTTAATTAAGTTAATCTAAGCTATAAGCTCATTGTTTATATACATGTATCTGTTGTTGTTTATAAGAGGATTTATATATCAGTGTGGTGAAAGTCACATTAACATTAAAAGTGACTTTAAATATAATTTTTTTTCGATTTCTTGAGACTGGTATATGTTTATTAAATAAATCAAATGCTATCCTTGTTGAGTCTCAACACTCTTTATTATATTAATAGTCCAACGTTATTACTAATAATACCACATACCTTCAAATATAAATTCTCACCTCTCATCAAGTATTTTCCTTTTGAACATATACTAAACTTGAACCTTACCTGGCCAGAATTGCCTGCAAAACATTTTTTAATTTTTGATGTGAGGTGATAATTTATATTTGAAGTTATGTTGTATTATTAGTAATAATGTTGTTGTTATAATTGTTACAAATAAATGTAAAATAAGCTGTAAAATGTTTAGATTTCCTTTGAAGATGGCTGATTTGGCCGAAACTTTGAACTCTATTAATATAATAAACAGTGTTGAGACTAAAAAAGGATACCAATTGATGAGTGACATTTAGTCTAGTGACGAATTATTGAGGTAACATAATTAACTTCGCATTTCAACAGTTCAGTCTTTAAAGATTGTATTTTTGGATTTAAAACATACCTTACGCCACTGTGACGTTTACTTCATATACATATTATGGAGATTAAATATATAAACAGATCATACACAGTACAAAAAGGCGATATTTTAATTACATAAAACATTCGAATTTTGTTTCCGGACACTATGGGTTTATATAGTTTTCAATGGCTTACGCGATTTATAACAACTATCACTCCAATTATAATAAACGACAGTAATCCGTTCACATTTAAATTATTCATATACAGAGCCACTGTACTAAAAATGTCGTAAGTTGTATTATAAACGCAATAACTCACGTAAACCACAAGCCCAGAAAACATTATTTGCTTCGGGTCCATTCCCAATGCACTATGGATTAGCTGGTGAAGGAATCTTGCGACGAACAGCACCGCCTTGACGAAGGCTTTGAGCAGTTGAATCATGTTGGGCGTCCTGCAAATCTCTCAAGTCTGTGATCATGTGATTTATGTGCGGGGTGATAAGAGCCTCTAGATTTGTGGGCGGTATCTTGAGAGGCAGGATGCAAGCTTGATACGGGTTGTTTTTACCAGTCTACTAAAATGATATAATTAGAACTAACAGACCTTAAAAAACTTTCGTTCGTCTTCTGTAGTAGCTCATTTTTTGTCAATAAATAAATGAATGAAGTAGATTTTATGAATATTTCCAACTATCATTCATTGGAAAGACTCGTTTTTGTTTTCTATATTACTATAGATTCCCATTTTTTTTTATAAACAAAAATAATCATAGTATGAGTAATGCTCTACTATTGATGATGTACTTATTATTAAGCAACTTAATGTTATAAATTACATTGATAATATTCCATCCAGATGGTATAGGAGAGGATAAAATAGTTTTCATTTATAAACGTAAACTAAAAATTGTTGAAGGACGACTTTCTGAGATTTCACAAAAAATAACTTCCCCTAAGTTTGGCTTCGTGGTAGTTGTAAAAATACACAATAGCAGCATATTTTAGTAAAGTTGTTGGTTAAGATATTTCAACTTAAATAGTGATTCATCTTTTGTATATCTTCATCTACCCATTCTCATAAAGAACTATTTAATGACTTATCCATAAATATGTTCAAAGGCATTATTGGTTATAAAGATTTAAGCTCTTCTTTATTCTTATATGTGTAATAAGTTCCTGTATTGTTCTTCCTAGAAAATAATCATGTATACGAAATGTAAGCTCATTTGATTGTATACACACTCACCTTTCTTTGATGACCTTTAATTTTATTTTTTGTATGAAATTTAGAAAAGTGTAGATCATTTGTTTTGTTACTGAACTATATGTACGTATTGATACATCTTGCTATGTTAACCAAAGTGAGATTAGTTGGAAACTACTGTAGGTGGAATTTAAAGGCAACAGGATATCGATCGGTCTTCGGCGAAGTTCCGTTTTTCGGGCACTAACGAAGAAGACAGGGCCAATTAAGAGGAAAGTATTAATTACAAAGAGATACTTAGACTGGTAATTAGTTGACAAGGTTAATTAAAAGCGGGGACTGGTAATGGGCCGGTGTAACAGTCGTCGGCTCCCAATTAAATTCACACCGCTCGGTTATGTAGCAATTAGCTCGCCCGAGACACAATCCGTTGAGGTCGCTAATAATGCATAGCTACCTCGCTTCCATTTACTTAACCCTTGTCGATAATTATTTCATTTGGTCAGGTCATTGTTAAAAGCCCGCGGTCTCCCTTTCGTTAATTAACAACTTCTCTCACAGAGGTCTCTGCCTCCCGACAATGGCCGCCCTCTGAGAAATAATTGAGTAAGTGAATAAAAATTGTCCCAACCCCTCCCCGCTAATTTCATCCTCGGCTTCCTCCCTTCCCGTTCAATTGTCTTTTTTCTAACCTCATCCATTTCCCTTTTCAAAACGAGACCATCCGACCTTAAAAAAAAACCAAAAAAAAAATTCGTTTCAATGTGCTGTGTTGAACGGTCTGGAAAAATACTCTTTTTCAGGAATTTATTCGATTATTTAGTTTGAAGTCAAATAATGATAAGATATTATTAAAAATTCTATTTTAATAAAAATTTGCTTTTGTTAGCTTTTTCCTATTTTAGCAAACCATCCAATTGTTTAATGTCTAAGCCTACTCTCCAAGTGTCTATTTGGATTAATTTCTTTGTCAACAGTTTTAATTGTTATTTATGTTTTTATTATTATTAGCCTTCTTGATTTTATGGTTTAAGCCTTGATTATGATGGTTCATGATATCTCTAATATCCACATAGTCTTTTCTGCGAATAACTTAAGCTGGAGTTTGGAGCTTACTTGGCTGTTTGTAAATTGAAGCCATTGTGAATTAATGTTAGTAATGTTTCCTTCGGCTAATTATGAAGATGAGTTACACTAAATAACTTTCTCAATATTAAAATTTAAATAAAGAAAATCATATTTATAATATATGATGAGCTTTAGGCCTGCATTCTGGCACAACCCAATTAATCTCTCTCCATTCCTATTTAATTAAGGAAGATAAAGGTCCTTGTGGGTGCCAAAGAGGTGAGAAGGGAGAGAGTATGGAGCGTGGAAGAAAGAAGAGTGCAGTCTGAAAGAATGAAGAAGATGTGGGAAGACTTCCCACTTCTGGGGATGGTTGGGAAGAAATGATATTCGCGTGGTCTATAAGGGCGTTTCGTGTCTAAAAAAATACATGATATATTCAACTATTAAAAGCGTAAACATAGCTTTAGAGGTTACCATAGAAACTGGTTCAGTTTTTTGTCAGTGTTTAAGATACTCGATAACTTTACATCTTCCAAAACATTTAAGTAAGCACCAAATCCATGTTAATTAACCTGAGTCTGTATTGGACCAATAAATCTCGGCGATTTCATGGCAAGACAATGATAATTTTTGTAATCGACTTTGAACACAAAGTGTTTAGGAAAGTCGTATGAGTTTATATGCTATTATTTTGTATTTACTGACTTGATAAACAATTCAAATAATAAACCATTATTAATAATTTGTTGATTTTTATTAATTTATTTTTGTCAAACCATTGTAAGTAATCTATAATTTATTTTGTGATTTATGAAAAATATTGTATCAAATCACAATACAAACATATAAGAAAACTGTCACTAGAAACTATCTTACAAAAAAATATCGGACGATATGGCAATACAAAGAATTAACAGCGAAACAGAGTATTAAATAGCATTAACTCTTGTTATTGAGTTCTGAACATTCCTTTTCAATAGACCCTGATACGTGACGTTAGGGTATACGTTATTGAGGTTATCGTGGGTTTTTTCATCAAACTAGCGCATGCGCTCTAATTGTTTTTTTCTTAGCTTGTCAAGTTACACGTTAATCTAGTATGAAATTTACTCATCGGATTTTTTTTCCAGCGATAGCTAATTCTACTACAGCATCATATCTTTTCTTTTTAGGAATCCAAAAGATTGGATATATCAACTTGTGTTTTAAAAAAATAGAGAAGACATAGAGGCAGCATACCTAAAATTTTAAATATTTCTTGCGTTCTTATTTATTCCCCTATCATTATTATTAATCACCAATCTGATCATGAATAATGAAGGACATTATCGAACGCGAGTTGACCTGACACCGATGACTAGGCTGACCAAAGGCGACGCGGAGGGCCCTCGGTCACTATTGTGGGCTAAGTGGCCCGGACTGACAGAGCTAATTAACATGAGCTAGAGGATCATCAGTGTCACTCCTCTCTCGCCTTTGTGCTCTTCGTTTATCGCAGTCCCTTTCGCTCCGCCGCACTCCCGCGCCCTTATAGTATAGGGCCCGTCTCCTACAATACCCTTCCGATCAATGGGTCAATAGGGGCTGGCTTTACCTGCATTAGCGCCTATTCCTATGTTACATATTCATTACATGAATAATTCCAATAGCCGTTTCATTACTATCGAAGACAGTTTATTGGCTATATTTTATTTCCAATAAATGTTCCTTAACGACAACGTTAAAGAAATATAAAAATGACATTATTATATGACTGTGATGGTTTTTTTTTTTTTTTTTTTCCGAACCCTCTAAAAACAGAAATAAAATGGGAATTAGTAGTGCATTACTGTGCAAGAAAGAAAAGTAATTCGTGTTGTGTCTTACCTTTTACTACCTTTGGTATTTTAAGGTTACCTGTTATATTTAATTTTGCATATGTGTTATCCAT
>NW_027108416.1:64682-65155 GCF_000696795.3 Halyomorpha halys
CACTCCACACTAATCCAACAACTCAGGCTTCACCAATTCCCGGACTGTGATGGACAATGGACATAGGTTTTTGGTTTAATTTTTTTCTACTTTTTTTTCTTTTTTGAAACAATAAATAACTACAACCTAAATACAATGTATTTCAAATATTTATTTTTATACAATTTAATTTTATTTCCTGCTTCTCACATAAAGTTGTATTAAATTTTCCTTATTCATTCTTCCCCTTTTATTTTAATTTTAATATAGCAGCAAAAATTGGCTAAAAGTAAAATAATTAAATAAATCATATTAGAATCTAGTAAACATAAAAGAAGAACATCGGTACCGTGGGTATAATTACTCAAGTACCATTTTTTTTTTATTTAATACCAGAAGTGCCTGGTGGGCCTTACATGGATAATGTAAGAGGTACATTCTTTTTTTTGTAACAATTTATTATGGAGGTTTAATATCATACAAAATACACTCCT
>NW_027108416.1:65249-71203 GCF_000696795.3 Halyomorpha halys
ACAAATTACACTCCTAACTAGTTACAACGTTATAATTAAAATAAATAGATTAAAATAATAATTCTTAATAAAAGATAAAAGTAAAGTTAATAACAAATATAATGGTATTTAAGAATTTAACAAAATAAATAATTGACTTATAATGGGAATAAAAAGTAAATAAAAGTAAGAAAAAAATGAAGAGAAAAAAATAACAATAACTGATAAATAGAGAACCTATAGCAGGATGTTCAGTAGCAGCCTGAGCTTCAGTCTTTGGGTTGTGGTTGGGTTTCCCAAGTAGATCACTGCTGTTTTTTGTGTAATCCTTTATTGTCTCTATCTGTAATTCCCGATTCAATTGGTCCTTTCTTACAAACCAAGGAGCATCCACTGCAATTCTTACTTTACTTTGAAAATATTGTAATTCTTTTACCTTTTCGTAAAAGATGCCGCTCCCCAGACTTCACAACCATACATCAGCAGTGTTTTTAAAATAAGAATAGCTGTTTCTGGTTTTAATGTGGATTTTCCATTTAGGAAAGGATAAAGCATTGCTAACCTTGCGTAGGTTTGAGTTAGTTTGATGTTGATATGGTGATTCCAAGTAAGACTGCGATCAAGGTGTATTCCCAGGTATCTTACTGTTTCACTACCATTTTTTTTTTAAGTTAGAGTGAATAAGTAAACAATTCTATAAGTATAAGTATGTTCTAATATTGATGTTTTGTGTTTTTGTTTTTTGGAATGAATACAACTGTGTCCCTTTCTTAGAGAAAATAATTTTCTGAAAATAGTAATAAAAATATATAATAAAGAAAATAATATTCTAGCTCTTTCTATACTACCGAAACAGCGCAAATATGGATAAAAAATAAAATAAAATGCTGATTGCATTTACTATTGATTATATTAAAACATTAGTCATAGTAAGAGAAATATTTCAATAAATACGTTCTAATCATTTTTTACTGAAGTGAACACGACTTTACCATTCTTTAGTACTTTATATTAAAGTTTATAATGAATTTAATTTTTTGCATGGGTTTATCCAGTGGGGTGTTAATACATTTATCATTGGAAGGTATTTTATCTTACTTAGCACTCCCTGGTGCTTGATGGAACCGGAATTAAAATCAGGAAAAGCTGTTTAAGCAGCGCTAATCGAAACGATCGTTAATGGGGTCGTTAACAATTCCTGATACAGCCACATTTCCCTTCCCAGTTGTTTAAAAATTAAATATGCGGTGGACAGTGGTGTATGT
Source organism: Halyomorpha halys (assembly GCF_000696795.3). Lineage (NCBI taxonomy): Eukaryota > Metazoa > Arthropoda > Insecta > Hemiptera > Pentatomidae > Halyomorpha > Halyomorpha halys. Next base: position 66,494 of record NW_027108416.1, read on the forward strand.
GCTTGTTTAATGGCTATACGGCCATAATAAAAATAAATGATGGCTATTGGATTAGCGAGAAGAGATAGGGGGCGGACAACAGGTGTGCCGGATAATCGATATTCCACTGAGGACCGGGGCGGTTCTTTATTGCTTGGTCGGTCTCAGATTAGTTTACCGAGACTGCCTACGGCCTGGGAGTTTGTATATATTACATACGTTCTTTATAACCGATGTTTTCTCCATGAAAATGGGCCACAAATGTTGAGTAGCATTCATCCAATTTCATCTAACACTGACCACATCTGATAGACCAAGTTTACAGCCCACGTAGACGGTTGACTTTCGTAGGTCCGACTACGGACGGAGTTAAAAGAAATGAATCCAGCTTTAAAGAGACCCTCCAAATATCCTACGTTAAATTATTAAAAAAAAACAACGTTAAATTATGGAAACGAATGTGTTACGTTGGATTCAGATCACATTGTAAGGATTTATGAATTTATTTTATGAACGCAGTACATTTGTTTTTTTAATTTTGTACACAATTTAGTTCATTAATACTATCTATAATCTTTTGTACTTATTCTTCTTCAAAAAAAAAAAAAATAAAAAATACATTGATAGAATTTAGACTGATAAAGAATATAGAATTGCATAAATTACATCCGTTAACTATTGTTGTGGTAGTACTCTTTTTCTTTTGTACTCGTTTGTAATGGATACATCGAGTTGTGGATCTTGGTAAGGGATGAATCACTGGTTTATTAGGAGTGAACGTCCGAAACGCAGTTAAGAGAATTGTCTTCAGTCAGTCCCTTCAGACTTTAAGGACGGAGAAGGGAAGTATGAAGGTACGGTAGATATCATGTGCATGTAACCTATTTATTTATAAATATATTTTAGTATGAGTTTTATGGTATAGTAATCACATAATGTCTCAAGAATTAATTAAAGCATAGGCATAAAAATTATGATGTGACCTAAGCGTTTCTTTAAAAAACGAAAACAGCCTTGGAGTATAAAGGGGCTAAATTAGATTCAATTAAGAGAAGAGAAGAGGTAGATTGGAGACGAGGATGGGAGGATGGTGGGTAGATTAAGAGGTGTAGATTGTGCGGGAGAGGGGAGGTGTTGGTGTTGGCTGGTGAGGGAGCGATGTAGCGGAACAGCGATAAGGTCCTTTATGTCTTGCCCAGGAAGGATGTCGCTTTGTGTCTCTCTTCTTAGCCCATCTCTAGGCTATATAGATTATCATATCTCCTTTGTGGTGGGGCAATAACCTGAAAGTAATCTAGGAAATTCAGTCGCTTTTTCTATATCCCACCTTCATGTTTAAGCAAAACAAAAAACAATTCTACTTATGGTGTGATTCCCAAATAACGGACTATGTTTAACAAAAACTGATTTCCAAAAATTATACAAAAAAATGCTTTTACGCAATCTCGTAGGTAAAACCACTATCAATAATAAGTTGGACGCAATGTACTAATTAAATTTTAATTCTAATTATTTGCGCCCATTATCGGCGCCAACAAGATGCCATAAAGATCCGAAGCACTAACTATATGAAGTTGAGAAAACTAACTAGAACTTAACAGTAAAACATTGCAATGTTAATTCATCATGTATATGATAAATGTTTCACGAGGCCATAACCAACATGTAGTATTGTGATTCTTGGACACCCTTTTATTGTCCATTTTTGTAATAAAATTTTTGTTTTTTTGTTTTATTGGGGGGGGGAGTGGAATCACCCTTATATTGATTAAAAAATAAATCTTTTTTTTGTTAAAAATAAAATTGGTAGCAGTCATATTTACGGTTAATAGTGAGGTATTATAATGGATAGGTGATGAAGACTTTATTGGTAAGAACCTGAAAAATATACTATTTATGACTTATCATTTCAGTTAGACTGTTTTATAGTCTTTCCAACGTATGTTCCCATGGACCAACCGCTTTTGATACCCGTCTCCTACACGTTGTTCCTAATAACCTCCATTCTTACCCGCTTTATAGTTGATGTTATGTATTTCATTTTATAGTTGATGTTAAATATTTTTCTTCTCACCTTTTAGACGATGTTCTGTTAAATTTAAATTTCCATACCCCACTTTCAGCTGCAATGTTCTTGACAGTATAGGTATGTTGTACTTACCTAAAAAAAAAAAAAAAAATAAAAAAGTATATCTTCTTCCCAACTGATTACAATTTTTTAAAACACTTTTTTAATGTCTAATGATTGACATATTATTGTTTCAAAATAATAAATAAAACACATTGATATAATAATAAAATATGTTATTAGAAAGTTTCAAATGATTTTTTTAATAATTGACTAATAATATAAATAAGGGTGATTTGACTACTATTATTTTTTTATAAAATATTAGGGCGACACGTCCTGTCCACCTAATGTCGAGCCAACCCCCCATTTTACAATTTTTTTTTTTTATTTTTCTTAAAATGTGTTCTTCAACAGTGAAATTAAATTTTTTACGACCCATTTTTATTATTCCAACCTATGTATAAAATAAATTACTACACGCTGATCATACGTAAAATGTTACACGGTGACCAATAAAAACCTTTTTATATAATAGAGAGATCATCGTGTTAATGATCAACATATTTTGCGGCTTAGTACACTTGCCTCAGCCTCCACTGGCTCATTACCAGTGACGCGGAGAGAGGGGTGCGCTGGGATCTCAAAGAGCTCTGCTCTACCTCTCATACGTGGGGGATAGAGTGGGCTCAGGGATCCTCACCGCGATATTGTATATACGAGTGTAAATGTGACTGGTGATTATTTTATTTTTTCATGTATATAGTTTGATTATGTTTATTTTCTTTATCTTTCTATTTGTATATATTTAGAGAGAAATTTTATTTGTTTTTTATGTCATTTTTTAAAATTTATTTATTTGTTTGTATTCTTATGTTTTTTTACTTTAGAATGAATGTGATCAGTTATCACTATTACTTATTGCCTAACAATGTAGTGGCAGATTGTAATATTTATCAATAAATGAAAAAATGATCAACATAAGTTCTGTAGACGGGGATCAGGTAGTATCCCAAAAGGTTAACAGTGAGACTTAAAATATCATTTTTGAGGAATTAAGATTTTAAATTTTTTGAGAACCAAACTGCCATTAATTTCAATAAGTATATATACATATATATTTAGGAAAAAATGATGTGTATATTATTGAATGTAGTTAACACCTATAACATGTATTCACCGTAACCCTATCGGTGCATAGATTTCTTTGGCCAATTTGATCCTAATTGGACAGGCGGGCGATGTCATGTCTACTGTTACAGATTGATAGTGGATCAGCTTGAGCTTCTGTTGATCTAAACTATCTCGATATACGATTCTTATCCTTAATTAGGGCAGTGTCAGATTGTCATTAAGGAGTTAGTGGACAATACTAATTGTCAACATGCTCCACAATTAGTGGAGCTTAGTTTATTAAGTTACATAATTATTTAGAGATATTATGATAAATAATCAAAATGTAATAAACTTTAGCCCCATTTGTTAATTAATGTTACATTTTTCAAATAGCTTAGTGTTTATCACTAAACATTGTATTTAAAAAATAATTACGTTTTCTTAAATATAATAATATTCACATTTAACTGAGGGTGAAATAAATTATTACTTCATCCAAACCCTAATTAATTAATAGATCATTAGGTAGTGTATATACTGAAATTAAAGTTATTTTAATTAAACATTAATAGATATTAAGACTTATTATTCTTTTGAGATTAAAAATATAGACTTCCGGTTCCGACCGGATCGCTCCTTAATTTTTATGTTTTTAACACTTTTATGATCTCAGATTGGACTAGTTGAACAAAACAGAAATTAAGAGATATTTTATTCAAATAATACTGAAGTGTATTTGTTTATTTCTTAACCAACAAATTTTTTAATATGATTTAAGTAAAATGATATATAAATAAATATTTTTAACGTATACTATGCTTTTCTTTTTATTCTAATCCTAATTTAGGAAAATAAATAATTTAGGAAACCGTGGTTAGCCAAGTTTCTGGAAGGTAAATAACTGATAAATCATTTAGTTCGTGGACAAGCCTGGTTAAGTAATGATACTGGCCGTACCGTAGGTCTAGAAATGCCATTTCTTTAGTAAGAATAACGCGTAAAATACTAGGTGGCGTGTCATATGTTGATTTAAATTATGTAAGTTTCCCAAATAAAAAACGTTTTCAGCGAATTTCGTTTCTGGCCCAAGTATTTTCATAATATAAGAAAATTATAAAACGTTACGTGTTATGTCAAATGATTCCTTCTGTAGTCACAACTCCTGAAGTCAGATCCAAGCACTACTAAAAATAAAATATTTAGGATTATCAGAAATGGAACGACAGAAAAAGTTGGAAGAATTTCACGGAGCATACCCTAGTTCTGCATGGTTTTGTCAATTCATATGGTGAGGGGGAAAACCTGGTGGTATTTTTTGTATGCAATGTATCTTATTTGATACCACTACTGCAACCTTCTTTTACCTTATACTATAAAGTTGGTAAATAAGTGTTCTTCCATTAACTGGTTTTATTAGTTTAATAATATTATAGTTGCTATATTTGCAAATCAACTATATTCTGTTTATTAGTTTTTTAATATATTACATATTACTTTTTTGTTTGAGGGTAGGTACTTATATTAAATTACAATTTTCTTTTTTATCC
>NW_027108416.1:71334-77095 GCF_000696795.3 Halyomorpha halys
TTATTAGGGCAGTGTAAGAGCTATTTTTAACCTAATTATAAGACCTAATTATTTGATAAAACCTTATTATTTCTGTTGAATTTACCGACTTGAACAGCACTGATGAAGCCCTGCAAAGTGGAGCAAAACGTCGGACAATAAATAGTTGAAAACTATATATATATATTTTTTTTTACAGCAACCCTGACCATCTTCTTCATATTACATAAAATATTCGGACCGAAAATAATTCAGGTTATAACATTGCGTCGAATTAGATGGGCGTGTAAGGTTGTAGGACTTAAGGTAGTAAGGACGGATCCCTAAAATATTAAATAAACACTGAACCGGCTGGTAAACATCCGACTGGAAGAGAGGAACGTAGATGGAAAGATTGCATTCAGTCTGATTTGGAAGATTTGGGTTTGGAGGGACGTCACTGGACGGATGTATGTAGAGAGCGATTGTTAGTATCGGCATCGAACCTTCGGGGTCGCTAAGCCTTAATTATTATTATTACTACCACTTTCTGTCCCCATCTATATTCTTCTCTACCGTTTCGCCCATAGACCATGAACATTTATACATATATTTCATTTACATTAACTATTTAACCAATTGCTAATTCGACATCAGACTCTTATCAACCAACCTAGGTATGTGAAATATGATTATGGATGTTCATTTATCGACTTGGCCATCATAGCATGCAATTGAATAAACTTCAAACCTTGAATAAATCAATCTTAAGAGTATCTTCGATATTGGTCTAAGAGCCGAAAAGTTGGATTAGAATAAAGAGAGTGATAGATTGAATTAGTGTCTTAATAAATGATATTTGTTTATTTTTTATGGTTAAAATGTAAATTTGCTCCAGCGGTCAAATGTTATTGATGCGGTTTCCATAGAAGGTGAAGTGCTGTCAGATTAGAGGGTGCTATTGCCGCACCATCTCAACTATTCATAACTAATGACGTCTTGTAATTAAGCCCATTACAACGGAATGCTGATGTGTATTGATCAACCATCCCTTCTACCCTCCACCATTGAGGTTTCAGTAGCATTTTGTCATGTTTTTTTACTTTGCCAATAATTTTAATAAAAACAAATTAATATTTAAGAGCTGGAGAGTCATCTACTATGTAACAAGGTTTCGTTTGCAAAGAGTTTCAAAATTAAGAGATTTAATACTTGGGTAAGTACCTATTAAGTTTTTTATTTTTGTATATTTTTTTTTTCAATTTATTGAAATTTAGAATTGTATTTTAGCTAAATAAGTTCGGTGATATAGATATAGGAGGAAATACGTTTGTACAGGTACATAGGCTTAGAAAAGATAGGTTTTATAGTAAACTAGAAAAAACGAAATTGATGAGGAATTAAAGCTAGGTTGAAGGTGGGAAATGCTTGTTAGTTTTCTATTTCGAAACTGCTTAGCTCGCGCCTTCTATCGAAAAACTTAAAAATTAGAATTTACAAAACTAGCATCCTACAAACTGTTCCATGTATGCGAAACGAGGTCTCTTACACTAAGGGATGAACAGCGCCTTAAGGTTTTCAAAAATAAAGTATTACGTAAAATATTCGGACCAAAAAATCATGAATTAACTGGAGAATTTAGATGACTACACAACACTGAATTAAGGGACCTACACCCGGTGAACATAATTCAAGCATTGCGGCGTATAAGATGGGCGTGTAAGGTTGTAGGGCTTGGTAACGAGTGGATCCCTAAAATTTTAATAAATACTGAACCGACAGGTAAACGTCCGAGGAGTAGATCGAAACTTAGATGGGAGGATTGCATTAAAACTGATTTAGTAGAATTGGGTTTGGAGGGGCATCACTGAAAGAATGTATGCAGAGAGCGTTTGGTGGCATCGTAATCGAATTTTCGAGCTTGTTAGGCCTTCATTATCATTTTAGATAAAAATACAACAAGTAAATGTGATAAGCTCTTGTGACTAAAAATATACCTGTTTATTACATTTATGATTTATAACATTTATAGAAATTTAAATCTTATTTCTTATATCTTCTCTTGATGTATAAATGAATAGGGATTTTAGCCTATTATAAAAGGGTATTCTACAAGAATCACTAATATATTGCCTTACATAAACTTAATCAAAAATATATGATATTTAACCCATACGGAATGAGAAAAAAAGCACATAAAGCAGTAGTTTTTGTTTGTTGAAACCTGAAAAAACTATTTCTTATCGCTTTAACAGTTTCAATAGAATATTTCTAACATAAAGTTAATTTGATGACCGTATAAAATTCATTGTAGGAAGATAATTCGGGTAGTGAAAAAAATAAATGAACACAAAATAGGAGAAAAGCTTATTTATTAGTGGGCAACATTTCGCTTTACTTAGTAAGGCTTCATCCGGTCTAAATGAGAAAAAGATACAACGATTGTAAGATAAAGCCAGAACTATATGCATAAATAAATAATGAAGCCTTTGCGAACCAGAAGCTTCGATGCCGATTCCCCCAATCGTTCTGTTCAAACATCTATCCAGTGACGCGACTCAAATCGACTGAATCAGTCTTGATGCAATGCTCCCATTTACGTTTCAGTCTACCCCTCGGAAGTTTACCCGTCTGCTTAGAGTTTATTAACATTTTATGGATCTGTTCCTTATTAAGTTCCATACCTTTATATGCCTGCCTTATTTGCCGCAATGCTATAACATTATATTTACCGGGTGCAGTTTCCTCAATTCTGCGTTGTGTATCCTTTTTAATTCTATACAGATAATTAGAAAAAAAAAATATATATATATAAAGCAGAATGAACTCTATATTAAATATGAATATAAATTATTTGGATAAAAATTAATTGCACAATATTTTAAGGCTAGGTACTAATTTTTTTTTTACTAAATAAATAGCTCTTCTACTATTTTGTGTACTTTATTTACCGCCACCTAGAACATCTAAATATATAATGAAATATTCTTAACATGTACAAATGGCCGTTTACTTTATGCTTCTTTGGAAGACCACAATAGCATTTAGTTTACATTCAGGTAATAAACGAAAATTGAAGAGAACTGTTATGATAATACGTTTTATACATAACTTAAAATAAAGAGAATATATAAGTTTACCTATTTCTGCTTAATCGATTTTATTTTCTTGTTCTTTATCACTGTCATTAGCTGACAAATGAATGTGAGTAATTTTCTTCATAAGGTCACTTAAAAGAAAAAAAATCACTCTCATTACAAATGTAAATAGCGTAATAATGTCTAGAGAGGAATGATTGGCCAATTTAAAACACATAGGGGGTCGCAAATAAAATTATTATATAATTAACTGCTTAAAAAAAAAGCTATGCTGGAATATAAAGTCACTTAAGTCCACGACCGTAGCCTTGCGTGACTTGACGTTGTTAAGATCCTTTCGTAATCTATTGGCAGGCATCTAAATCAACCTAAACAATCAAAATATTTGTTTACATTAATAAACATACTGAAATTCAATTACCACTTTATATAATGTTATTGTGATTTATATATTTATTTTATTTTTATTCCCCTCCGAACCCTCCCCTTAGATATTAGCTTGCATACTTAAGCAGGCAACACCTTACAAATGCCGGTAATGCAAATTAAGTTAGGATGTTGTTAGGGTGGTATAATTAATTTCAACTTTAACTCCAGCTCCCTTCTTAAGACGTGCCTAATGACTTTATCCTGGGGCTAGTGAACAGATGTAGCGCTGCAGTATGTTTTAAAACATTATAATAACAATAACAATCTGTTAAAAAAACAAAAGTATTAATTAAATTAAGTAACACGTTCTATTTTTAGAGTAGCTATAAAAAGTAATAAGAGTCGAAAAACATCGGAATAGATTAAGTGCCACCATTCCTATTTCAGATACAAAACTATCAGAGTATAAGCCGAAAAAAAAAACACTCTAAAGATTGTAGTACTGCAGCATCCCTTAAGTATTATTCTCACGGCAGTATTGTGGCGAATAAGGCATTGTAAGGTTGTAGGGTTTAGTAAAGAACGTTTCTCTAAAAAGTAAATAAAAACTGAAACGACAAATAAAGGTAAGAGGGGTAAACCTAAGCGAAGAGCCATTTAAAGCCGAGCGAGTTAAGACGCCAACTTAGACTGTTCGTAACTGTAGTGCCACTGGGTCGAACCGGCCTGGGGGATCCACTTTTATTTCAGCGGCAGCCCCACGAAACGAAAACTTCACTTATTTCCATGGTTAAAATAGGGTGCCAGTTTGTAGATAACCCCCGTATGTCAGAAATTACCAGGAAGAAGGAGGTCATTACAAAAAAAAAACCTAAGCGTAAATGGAAGGATCGCGCCAAGCCTAATATCGTGGGTTTGGGTTTGGACAGGCGCCATTGTATATGTGTAGATGGAGTTTTTTATTATTACTAACTGAATCATGTGTTCATGAAAACACTTAACCGCCTTTTCTATATTTAATGTATGAGTTCCCATGCTATAGGTGAGTATATTTTTTTAACGATAACTGTGGCTTTGTATTTCAAATCCTGTCAATTACATTTTTTAAATTAATTTTTATTTATTTACTCAATTGACAATTTTAGTACTAGATTATCATGAGATAAAAGATTGTTTACTCATCTCAAGACATGAATAGCTAACTACATTTAGAAGTTCCTTTTATGTTATGATAATCAATGACCTAAACTGTTTATTACAAAAATGAAAATTGACTTGTCTTTGCATGCAACACCTCGACTGATTTATTGCTATAAAAAATATTGAAAGTTTAATTAAAGGATCATCCTCTTCACTGTCAAGGGGTGACTGACTCAAGACTATGGAAGATTAATAAATAAAATAGAATTACCACTTGTTTGATCATCATTAATAAATAATAGTAGTATGGCGTTCACGATACGAAAGGGGTTGGAGTTCATATAGCACTTTTTCTTTTCTCAAATAACTCTATAAGCCTATCTAAGTTTTCACAAACCTTTCAAAGTCAGGTTATCCAAAAGCTTACTTATGATTTGATAGTCTGTCATTATAACGATATTATTCGATGAAAACCAGCTATGGAATTGTTGAAAAAAAAAAGTTGTTATAATCGATAAACCCACAACCCTCGGAAAGGGTGGACCTGTTTGCCTGCAATCTAGATCAAAAGGAGCGACCATACTGAACTGCGGAACAGTATCTCGTTAAGGACAAATGAAGACGGAGAGGTTATTAGGAATGCGGATAGGTTTGTTAGAGGGACAGAACAAGCTTTCCGAGCAGTTAGCTCGGAGGAAACTCATATCGCGGAAGAGAGAGTGGCTAACAATAGTAACTAAATATAAAAGGTTTTGGAGCGTAAGAGCCGCTATGACGCATAACAAAGCTCGGTTATTAATGTGGTTAGGGCAAGTCTCCCTCCTCTGGGGTCCGTTTGCACTGTCACAGATCTATATCTATATCTCCTCTCCTTCTCTATAACGGGTTGCGGTGAGGTTGCTTCGTCTGCTTTGGAGGCTAGCAACTACTGGACGTTTTTTCATTTCGTTACTTTCAAAATTAATTTTTGTTTAAAATGTATAAAATATATCATTCTACCCTCTACTTCATAAATTGAAGCTAATTATTTACTGTTCTTGCGAGGCAATCTTTGGAAAATATTAGCAAGTACAATGCTCTTTGGTAATAATATTTTTAAGTACGGTGATGTCCAAAGTAAAGTCTCAGGGTGGAGAGAGAGAGATAAAGATAGAGAGAGAGAGAGAGAGAGAGAGAGAGAGAGAGAGAGAGAGAGA
>NW_027108416.1:77240-80218 GCF_000696795.3 Halyomorpha halys
AGAGAGAGAGAGAGAGTAGAAGATTTACAACGTAAATATCTTAACATTGACTTAATTAGATATAGTGAATGAAAAGTCCTCTATCATTTTTTTAAATTTTATTTAATTACATCTAATAACGACGTTTCGGGACTGTCATCCCATAATCAGACCTTCAGGTTTCAAGAAGGTATACTAGAGTTTAGATCTCTTTATTTCTAATTATGTTTTCAATAATTAACTAGTAATTTTTTATATTAAAAAAAATGGTTAATCAATATAAAAATAACAAATATAAAAGCCTTAAATTGATAATATATAAAATACCCTCTATTTTCATAATATTCACATCATTTTTAAAGTTGAACCTTTATCTTTTTTTTACATCATAGCTGTGCATTCATTTAAATCACGATTGATGCATGTTATAAGTCTGTTACAGTCTTGTTTGCTCATATCATACCAGTTCTGTACCATATGTTGAGATAGCTTTGACCCTGGTTCTGAAGTTACAGCAACCAGTTAGATCAGATAGTTTATCTAAGTTTTCTTAATATCTGTTTGTTGTTTATTGTAGTACCAAGAAGAATAAAGGCAATTCAAATGAACACATTCGGCCTGTAAAGTCTCGACAACTATATTTTGAGATGGAAGGGCAATATTGTTATTATATTATTGTTCTTGTAACCAACATAACAACTAACGTTTAAAAAATCTGTTGGAGGGTTTTAAAAATACACCTAACTAAGTGAAAATTATTCGGAAATATAGACAAATTTTTTATATATATAAAAAAATATAATACCAATCTTTTTTGTTTATTTAAATAACATGTTGAATTAATAATAATTAAATGAACTAAATTTATTTATAAAAAGATGTTTGACCTTATGTTAATTAGAGAGAGATGGTTAGGGCTACGGTCGAGAATAATATAAATATATCTAGAAAGATTTAACTACTTCAGTTCAGTTTTAATTGGTAGAGGAATAACCTAAAATTTAAGACCTGATACATTACATGATTAATAATTTAAAATTATCCACCACCGATTTTTTTTTACCTTAGTGGTGTTACAGATTTCATCCTTGTAAACCCCAACTCTTATTCGTATTCCGGTAATGGTCCGTTGTGCGAATTCCATTCCAGAGGAGGCCGCAGCATATTATGGAAACATGAACGCGGATGATCGAGGGAAAGATATTAGATGTACGTTAGGCCGATAGCATCCGGAACATGATAAAAAATCTTGTTGTTTATTCATAAGGGTGGGTATAGTTTGTTGTTGAAGTGTTTGGGTTCCGGTTGTGAATTTTCCATGAGGCGGCTCTGAGAGTGAGAGAGAGAAAGGGAAATAATTCATACTGGCCAGCCTCCTGGAGCATTAATCTTTATCTGCTCTCCAAGTCTCTCTCCTCCGGCTCTGTCTCTCTCAGATTTAGTGTAATTAGCTCCACTATAGAGGGATGGTAATGGTCTCCTATGGTTTACTCAGGACGGAATTGCTCAAGACTCCATTTAAGGTAACTGATTTTTAATCCATTAAATAAGAAATTACCGACCAAGCACATATATTATTTTAACATATACTGTTCCAGATTATAAATATTGATGAACATTCAAATCTTGCCCCAGTTCTTTAAAACTATTTTTTCAGTTTTCAAATTAGGCTCTAAAATCTAAAATTCGCAAACTTTTTGGGCCAGATACAACCACTTATTTATAAAACAATATTATGACCATTACTAATGTAAGATTGTCAATTGTGAGGTGCAGTTCAAAAGTTCAAAACAAGGTCCTAAGAAGAACCGCATTAAAATATTAATGAAAAACATTCTGCAGTCTGTATTTATTACTATTATTATTATTTATTTTAGTTGTCTCTGTTTTATAATATAATCAGTTGTTTGTTTTATTTATTCTATTATTATTAATTTTTATTCTGCTATTTTTTCTTATTTTGTTTCTTTCATCTTCATTTTTCATTCTTAAATTATATAATTATTGAAAGAAGATAGTTGGGCGTATGAAGTAGGTTGTAGGAGGATAGTGTCCGGATGGCGGTCAATAAAGGCATAAAAATAGTAAAAGAAAACTATTTATTGTAAACCAACGTTTCACACCACTTTGCAGGGCTTCGTCAGGGCTAAATGAATAAACAAGAAACAAACATTTTATAATTAACAGAACTTTAAAATTAAAATAAAAAACATTTCAAGACAATTGTTATGTTTATAAAGTATATAGAAGAAAATTGATATTAACAATATAAGGAAATATACATGTATGTAGACTGGAAACAAGTTGATAATAAATAAAACAAGGTGTAATAGAAGTTCTAAATATAGATCTAGACATATAAATTTTAGAAGACTCCTTGTTAATGTTAATTATATAATGATTGTATCTTGTTTTTTTTCATTTAGCCTTGACGAAGCCCCGTAAAGTGGGGCAAAACGTTGGTTTACAATAAATAGTTTTCTTTTACTATTTTTATACCTTTATTGACCGCCATTCGGACTATCCTCCGAACAATTATTATTTTTAAGATATACCATTTTTTTATTAATCAAAATTATTTTATAATTATAACATTGTAAAACGTTAATGATCTGTTTTTTGCGCGGGATGACACATTATGACATGTAAAAACAAATCTTTTTTTTTTGATAGATTTATTTATTGATAGATATTACAATCTGCCACACAGTTGTAGGCAATAGGCAATTGTGATGAATGATCTCATACATACTAAAATAAAAAAATAAAAAAAAAAACTCTCTTAAAATTCATACAAAAAAAGAATAGACAAGATGAACATAATCAAACTATCTGTATGAAAAATAAATAAAATAACATAATGATAAAATAATATATACAATATTTACACAATCGACCTGAGGATTCCTGAGCCCACTCTGTCCCCCACGCGTGAGGGGTAGAGCAGAGCTCAAGAGATCCCAGCGCATCCCTCTCGCCGCATCACTGGTAATGAGCCA
>NW_027108416.1:80268-90363 GCF_000696795.3 Halyomorpha halys
CATCACTGGTAATGAGCCAGTGGAGGCTGAGCAAGTGCGCTAAAGCCGCAAACACTCAACTTGAGTGGAGAATCTGACCATTGCCAGAACTCCAATTGTCCATTTTTATTTTAATAAGTCTCTTGGGCACTGCCGTTTCAATCTTCTAGGTGGGCTGTAGGGATGGGTGGAACTAGATAAGAAAAACAAATCTAATTATTATAATAACAATGCAAGTCCTACCTAATCGATTTGGTAATAAAAAATATATGTATAATAAAACATTATTTGGGGTTGGATTCACCTTTCTTCTACCCTTCCCGTAATGGCGTCACTGCGTCTTTCTAACTAACTCAATTTTCGCTGTTTCTTGGAAATTAAGGTTAATGTTTTCAAGGGATATTGTAAAGAAAAAAGAAAATTTTAAACCTTGATTTTTAAAATATCATGCCTCACCATTTAGATGAGCTTAGTTAGCTCTTTTTAAATTTCTTGTTTGTTGTTATAATTTCTTAAGTTTTTTGTATGAAAATAGCTTTCTGTCGATTTTGTTTGGACTTTAAAACATGACGCTCAAGAAATGAAAGGTATTTTGTGAGTACACGTGGAATTTAGACAATGAAAAAAAAAAAATAGATTTTTTGAATTAAGAAATTTCTCCGAGAATACCCTCATGTAAACCTACTATGGCCTATAAAAAATTAAGAACTCATGTTATGCGACTATGGTATATGTTTATGTTACTCACTTTTGTACATAAACGTAACGATGGTAGCCTACATCGAGTATGTACATAATCGTCTGCTTAAAAGGTAGATACAGGATAAAAGAGGAAAAATAACAAAGAAATCCGAATGATACTCCCATTTACCATAAAAGTTAGGGTTTTTTTTTTTTTTTTTTTTTTTTTTTTTTTTTTTTACCGGAGATTTTAGACATTCGAAGAAGGGGAGGAGAAGAAGAGAGTAGGTTAGCACACTATTCGAACCAGAGTGGGAAGATCGATTTTTCATTCCGTGGGGACGCTACGAAATAAAATTCAACCCTTCTAGGCCGAAATCAAACCTGCACCGCTGCAGTTTCGAAGTTGCTCACTCACCAACAACGGTTTCGAAAGTTTTTTTTATGATTGATGGAAATGCTTCAACACACTGTATTAGAATTTAAAATTTAAGTACAGTTGATTGTTGTGAATATAAAAATACTCCCCCTCTTGATAAATAACACTACATGGATGTTGAGAGTGTAAAAGAGCTGGCCAACGATGAGATGAAATAAAGCGATAATGAGAGAGATAAGAGAGAAATCCCGCGGTGCGAGTGGATGTGATTAATGTAGAGATGCCAATCGCTGGAACGAACCGCTCTAACAAAGAGATAAAAATACCGGTAGATAAGGCCGGACCAAACGACACCGCCATTATCAAGTGATTTTCGAAACCGTCGTTTTGCGGCGCTATCGTCGCGTAGATCGCTATTTATTGCGGCTCTAATCGCCGACCGAAACCCCACCCCTCCCATTTACCTATCTCTGCTTCTAATGGATCTGTATCATATTCCAAGTTTTTAGGAGGGGGGAAGAGCACTTTTCCAGGAATATTGGGAATAGTCTTTTGATTCTCAAATCGGTATGTGAAGTTTACTGAATTGAAAATATAACAGAAGGTTTGGTAATCCAACGCAAGAATTCTTTCGGCAAATAGTACAGTAGGAATCCATTCGTTGAAATGACAATGACAAACTTTAAATGGCAATTACATAGTTTGGGAAGATTGAATTAAAAATTATTTAGGGTTGGTAGTATTGGTTATAATATAGAGGGAAGAACCAGTTTGGGTAAGCGGAAATTTGGTTATATTCTACTATAAAGGTGCCTACCTTAACTAATCCATCCTGTTCTAGCATGGGAAAGATCAAGACTCATTTTGCAGAATTTCCAAGATTTTTTTCTTTTATTAAATTTAATAACTCTCGGTTATCTTCAATTTTGAAAATACCATTTGACTAGTTATGGAATTCAGCCAGTTATTAATAGTGATATTTTCGTCATATATTTTTGTTATTATTTTCTTTTGTTATAGCCTTGAGGTATACATAGGGTTGACCTAGTATGTAAAATAACAAACATATAAAAAGATAATTAACGAACAAAAATCATTAAGATAGATAAAAAAAAATAAGATAGATCTCAATGTGTAAAAGAAAAGAAAAAATACTAATTAAAAAAAAAGGAAAGGTTTTTCTTTTACTACCTTATTAGCTGAATTCCATAACTAGTCAAATGGCATTTCCGAAATTGAAGATAATCGAGAGTATTTGATAAAAAAACTCTCCGTTATCTTCAATTTCTTGGCTAAATTATATAATTAGTCAAAATGCCATTTGACTAGTTATGGAATTCAGCCAACAGGATAGCTAAAGAAAAACTTTTTTTATTAGGTACTATTTTTTCTTTTCTTTTATAGACTAAGATTTTTTTTCTATCTTAATAGTTTTTGTTCGTTATTTATTTTTATTGTTATTTTATTTACTAGACCAACTCCCTTTGTATATCTCAAGGCTGAAATAATAATTAAAATATATCACGATAATATCAATAATAATAACTTCCAATATTATAATATTGAACCTTCCGACTTTCATGTGTAGTATGTAAAAATCGATATTTGTTTGTTCTCATTTTATGCGCCCTATACCGTTCATGCGATTGTTGTGGGGCTGTTTGGTAAATGTTCAGAATTTTTCCGGGAAAGTTATTATAGGCTCTCATGAATCCTCTAGAAAAAAAAAAATTTAAAACAAAATTAAGCATTTTCGCCCTTTTAAGTATAAGAACAAAATATTTTAGTTTCTATTAATTAACTTTTATTCACTAAAAATTAAAATTGTTAATAGCAACGTCTGAAACTTTTAAATACCATTTTTCAAAGAAATTAATAATTAGAAATTTTTTAACTTAGTGTATTTGCAGGATTTGTTTTTCTCATGTTGTTCATATAATCGATCATAACGCCTTTACTTTTGATCCAATTATATTGATCTACCTTAATACAACCGTCAGAAAGCTGAAAGTTTGCTCTTTTACTTATATTTATACCATATTGCCGTTATAAGGGCGAAATATTAATACCTCTGGTTCTAATTTGTTTGTTTAGAAGGTTCTAATTTGTTTAATTAGATCCGATTTGTGCCCTTTGGTGCAGTTTATAGAGCCCTAAACCACTTCCAAGGTTTGTGTAAATTGTTTAGTAGTTTTTAAGTTATTTCAATTTTTTGAATATATAAAAATAAAGACCTAACGAACCCGAAGGTTCGATGCCGATACCACTTATTGTCGACGGGTAAACGGCCACGGGGTAGACCGAAACGTAGATGGGAGGATTGCGTTAAAACTGATTTAGTAGAATTGGGTTTGGAGGGACATCACTGGAAGGATGTCTGTAGAGAGCGATTGGTTGTATCGGCATTGAACCTTCGGGTTCGTTCGGCTTTAATTATTTTTACCATACATTTTTATTAAATAACGTTATTTACTGCTATAAACTAAATACATATAATATTATATTTAATTGATTCAATAATTATTTCAATGTGTAAATAACTAAATATATTAATTTATATCAAACTTTCAATTGTGTACAATTAATCTATCTACATCCCTAAATCTACCAATAGTAAAGCATTACCTGTAGGGTATAGAAGTAAATCCGCTGTGAAATTACTATTCTTAAATTAATAATGAAACTTTTTGAGTATTTATTTTGTAAGAGCTGTAATTAATTATATTGTAATCATTGAATATAAAAAATGTTATATAGAAGTGTACAGTTCTTAAAACAAGAAAAAATTCAAACTGGAAAGAAATAATCCGCAACCTGTAGAACTAAGTATTAGCAACGCAAATATAAACCATGTAAGGTAAACGAATAAGGAAAAAAAGAGTATCAGTGGTTTTTTGGGAAAAAAAAGGCAAATAAACAAGAAAAAGAAGAGAAAGAGTTAAAAAAGGGTGACTAATGGGACGAAGGGTCGGTGCGCGGAAGAGATAGGGACCAGCAAAGCGTAAAGTTGGTCAGCCCTAAATCTGATCCCACCCGCATGTCCAACATTATCTCACCAACACCTCTATTTACTGCGTAGGCAACTTTTTCTATACCTCACGGTCAATAACTGTGTACAATCTCGTCTTTATGCAAAAGCTAAACCTTAACGAAATTATAAATAAAGAGATGAATTGTGTTTTCTTCAAATTTCAAAGGCAAAAATTCCAGTATTGATTAGAATAAGATAGGCCTATGTAATTAATGTGGTCTTAAATTATTTATGTACTTCACTAATATGGCCTCTTAGACGCATCGAATATTCTTGGCAATACTTTTGTATTTTATATTTTAATTATTTGTTTTATTTAAAAAAAAAAAAAAAAATCTGGTGAGATGTAATCATCACTCAACTCTACCACCCTACTTTGAGTCAAAGTTAATTCTCGTTCGTTTTAAATTTATTTTTATTATTAATAGATTAATATTTTTTTTATTATTCACTGTAACAATATTTTCCCGTACTAATTTTCCAAATGTGCGTTTCACATGACAGATTGACTTACTCCAATTAAAAGTTTCCAAAAAAACTTAATAAATATTATTAAAAAGTACATTTAATAATATTTCTCGTTGCAAAATCTTATAATTTTTCTTTTCCGAAAGTATGGCAAAAATATGAAAATAAAACAGTTTACTAAAATGTACATTTTTCTCTTGATCATTTATTATATGGTTAATTGTTGTAGAATCAATATGGAAATTACTAAAAATGATATTATAAATTTAATCATTATGTCAACTAAGTTAATATAGGTTAAGTAATTAATAATTAATAAAAAGTAATTATCTAATAACTATGGTAACAAGCTAAATTATCAAGTGACGAAACAGACCTTCTATTTATGCGTTTATCATCATTCTCTTTTATCTTCTACGACTTTTTATATTAAATATTATTTTTTCTAAACTCTAAACGAGGTATAATAAGTCAATATTACTACATATTTCATATTTCCAAAAATGTATTCTTAACCTGTAAAAATGTTTCCTAACTCCTTTAGTTAATAATCAATTCCTATCATGGTTCATATTTGTCCATTTTTCACATATCTTAAAAATGTAAAATATTTATTATTTAAAAAAAAAATATATTTCAAACTTTATATGAAGCGACTTTAGAAATTCTGCATTAAGTCCCGTCAAATTATTAAAATGTGGATAAGATCTAGCTGATATCGAAGATAATTTAATTTTACATTGATCAACCGTGCTCAATAAAAATAGTTAAAGTAGTTTTTGAGAAAATCGAAAAAAAAAAATTGTGAAAAATATATTCTATAAAGTGGCAATTCCTGTAGTCAATTTTATTGAAAAAGTTGTTGTCAGATCCCAGGCATTTTCGGAAGACCATTTTGCGAAACTTGATTATTCGGACTCAAGTTACCTCAAAACGTGTATTTCCGTCGAAAACTGGAATTAGAAATTTTGCACGATCGCAATACTTCCTACAAATGATATTAGAAATTAGATATTATAATCCTTTATATATTATTTGCATCCGGTAAGGCGAACCTTTATTATAAGACTTTATCATTATTGTATATTACACTATATACAAAAAAAATAATCACTGTGTTGAATGAATTAGAAGAACCTGTAATTTTTACATTTTTGAGTAATTACATTGATCAATTTATGAATCACATCTTCTTTTTAAGGGATTAGTCTTGATTATTAAACTTAGATAGCATTAGTCCGTAAATTGATTTTCACTGTAATATTCAAAAAATGAATTATATTAGCATATGGCTTTAATTTTTAATTTTACATTTCTTTTTTTGTAAATTTCCATGTCTTGCATACTTACCTGTATTCATTTTTTTATTTGAAAGGGTTTAGCCTGATCCTTCCAGTATTTGTTGTTTTCTATTTTGAGCTATGTGCAGATATCATTTTGTTAACATAACCTTACTTTTAATTGTGATATTTAATTTTTTGTTAGTAATATAAATAGATTCTATGTGTTTTCTGATTTACTACCTGACGTAATCGACGTAAGCGAAAATTTATACTTTGTTGAATACAGATTTAAATTTCTTAAAATGATTAAAGAATTTGTGATATTTTTGTATGACATTGGAATGAATTTATTTCTGTAATTAATATTCGACAATTCAATTCTCAAAAATTATAAACAGATGATAGGGCCGTTTGTAGTTCAGATGATTGGGCATAGGTCTATAGTTCTGAGATCTGCGGGTGGCGCCGGTTAGGTTTCGGCCTGGGACGTTGACTTTTTTCATTATGTGGCGGTTCAACAAAATGAAATGACTCCCCACATTGGTTAGAATAGTTTGGTTACCTGTAGATAATTTAATAATATAAACTGTGAATAAGATGATAATTCTTTAATGAATTAAAAGAAACTAACAAAATTATTGAATGAAGAAACATTTAAAACCTTAATTAAATAGATCAATATAAAAAAGAGGCTAAAACTGGGAATCTATGTTTATTAATATTAATAAATATTGTTATGTATTAATTTTAGGTATAATATAAATATTAATAGTGGGCGATTAACCTACTGATATGCATTGTTGTATTTGTGAGGGATCAATGTCACATCACAGTTTGTTGCAAGTTGAGTATTATTGTTTTGTTTCTTTTTTAACAATAATATTAGATTGTTGTTTTAAATTTTTTAACTAGTGAAAAGCATTGTTTTTTAATCATATAACTTTTTTTTTTTTAAATTTAGTTATTTGAGTTAAAATTTCACACAGGCTTCGAGAGACGGATATTTTTTCCATTGTCTATGTGTTCCTTAATATTTAAATAGATTCATTATTATATATATTTTTTTTTAAATAAACACAATAAAACAAATGTATCGTTGTAGTTATTATTATTACGGTTATGAGTAATGTAATAACTACTAGTGAATTTAAATATATATTTTTTTCTTTTTTAGTGCTATCAACCATGACTTATATTAAACTTACCAAGAAATGTTTCCAATCACTATTTTCACTCAGGAATCAATTAAAGAGAAGAAATGTTTGTAAATATTTAAACCAGAAGGGAAGAGCCGTGGGCGATTACAACTAACAAATGGGTAATGAGCTGTTCCCCCAACTGTTATATATAACTTAATTTCCCCAACGGTTTCCCGATACCGGGTAAAAACACCCCCCTAGGGCTACCCTAACAAATGAGAGGCTAGCCATTCCTGATTAGGGCCCTTAACTGGCCCTTTTCGATAAATGGTATAATCTACCAACTTCAAAACCAACCCTCCGCCCGCTCCATTTAGTCATTAATTACATCTATTAATATTATACAGCTGGATGAAAAAAGATTAGATTCCTTATTTTAGTAGTAATTACATTTAATGACTGTTACTGATTTTTTTAATTATAACCAGTTTGTTTTTTTCCTTATCATTTCTGCTAGCGAACTGTAATTAGGGTTTCTTTATTTTTTAATAGTTTTTTTTTTTTTATTATTTGAGAGGCCAAAACCTTTAAAATATCTCAATATTTGTTTTATATACTTTTTTTTAATTTTTAGAGACTGACCATGTTAATTATAGGGACAAAAACGAATATTGGACGTGATGATTTAATTTTGTTTTTATTCATTAAATACGAGGCGTATATTAGGCGCCTGAGACGTAGATTAGAAAATTATGTTAGAACTTTAGGGTTCGATGGATATGATTATTAATACACATTTAAAGAGAAATAGGATGAATTCAGAAAACGTCAACCGATGAAGTACAGACGACCACATGGTGTATTTTTTTTAGGGGTATTTTTATCATGGCATGGTTGGCTTTATATGGTTGATATAACAGTTAATTTTTTGTTTTGTTTAGCTACAGATTGTGGGGGGGGGGAGTAGTCTTGTACAAATGACACCCATAAATATTTACAACGCTATAAATATTGAAGGATTGTGAATAATAACGATTAAAAAAATATAAAAATAAAAAATAAAATAGAAAGATAAAGATAATGATTCTTAAGAAGAGTGAAGAAGAGATAAAGAAAAGTTACTAACAAAAACAATGAAATTTATAGATTTAATTCTATTGGGGAAAAAAAAGTTAATTTGCGAAAAAGAAGAAGAAAAATAATTAAAACAGTAGCAATCTCAATAACAGAATAGATCGTTAAAAAAATTATAACAGAATGTCCTGCTGCAACCTGGGCTTCAGTCTTCCAGAAGAGGTTGGATTTCCCAAGTTGTAAGTTACTGCTCTTTTAAATGGCGGTTACTGGGAGTGGAATTTCTTGAACCTTTTTTGATATTTTCTTATTCCATTTGTAGTTCCCATTGCAATTAGCTGTTCATTACAAACCAAGGGACATCCACTGCGATTCTTAGAACATTATTTTGAAACGATAGTAATTTTTTTTTTTAAGGGATGTCCCCCCCCCAAAAAAACAAAACAAAAAACTTCGCATCCATACCTCAATTACTTGTAATGAATCAATCAAAGTAATAATAAATGTTTATTTAATTAGTTTTTTGGCGACCCTGTTCTAATAGAGCTAGCCATTACAGTAAACGATTACACACACCAATATTGACATACTAAAAAAAATAGTTAATTGAAAATAATTTATATAAATCGATTGTGAACAACACAACTAAGCTTGGCATGCAATTTACAATTAAAATATAAATACACGTCATATAGACAAGTACCCGGAACTAAGTTTTAATTTTTGGGTTCCATATAGTAATAACATTTTAAGATCCAATTTAAGGGTACTGACAAGATTTTATACTGATTATTCAGGCTAATATTATTGTAAATTAAACTGAATATTATTATGTTACAAATTAGTTTAAAATTAAAATCAAACAAAACAACTTAGTACCAACTAATAATACATGATTTAAATATAAATTAAATAAAATATCGCCTGTTTTGCAATAGAACGACGATAATATGATATGAATCACCTGAAAGTACGATTCATTCTAAGAAAAAGACTTTTTGATTCACCAGTCCATCACAAAGATGAAATTCTTATGTTTAAAAAAGATGAACTGATTTCAAATTGCATTCATTTTTTAATTAATTTTCACAATTTTTAAAACATCAGATTCATCGGTTGGTATTACGAGATTTTAACATTGGAATGAACACCTAACAGTACGTAGTTATTTTATAACACTTCCTGCTGGAGGACGACACACAGAAATTGTACCTTGCCCTGGAACAAAAGTAGTTACCCAGGACGAGGGTAGGAAGGAGGGCTGAGAGGAACTGCAAATGACCCTGGTCGGGCAGTACTGTGTCCACAGAGGAACAGTTCTTAATTAAACAGTGTGCGACAGAGGTCCAGTTTGTAAAGGTTAAGGGAGAGCTAAGTGTTTGGGTCCTGAGAAGAGGGCGCTGTTTGCCGGCTCGTTAGTGGCTAATAAGGGGTGAGCAAATTAAATAAAGGGAGTTGCTTCCTCTTCCTTCCTTACACATAAATCTGTGTGCCGTCTTCTTCCCCCGGCGGTGCCTCGGGCTACTTGGGCTGTCCGAGGGGTACTGAAGGTATTCATGTTCGAACCGTTCAAAGGAAGGATATAGCAACAGAACTGAAAATCAATAGAGCTAGCATTGCCACGATATTACGATTGTCTGTCCTTTATAGTAATTTAAAATGTTTTAAAACTTTTACAGACAATTAATCAGAACTAAACCGAAAACACAGTATTTAGATTATTAATAGGCAGAGTGGACACTGTGTCTACTTTTTTTTATTTCATCCAGTTCACTGAACAATTATCTATTCAGTAAATTAATTCTAAAATGACTGTTTTATTATTTTATTTTTCAAGAAGTAAAAGTGACATAAAATAAAAACATGAAAAAGATGGTCAGGGTTGCGGTCACAAAGAACAAAATAGTTTTCAACTATTTATTGTCCGACGTTTCGCCCCACTTAGTAGGGCTTCATCAAGGCTGTTTAAGACGATAGCTTAGACAGAAATGCCGGACAATAAATAGTTGAAAACCATTGTGTTATTTTTTTACCGCAACCCTGACCATATTATACGGTCAA
>NW_027108416.1:96241-125289 GCF_000696795.3 Halyomorpha halys
CTATTTTTTTTTGTTTTTGTCATTTTTTCGGATTGTTAATATTAATTGATTTTGTATGGAACGGACGAAATTTGGAAAAATTGTGTATTGACGCATAGTGGACTCAAATCTACCCAATTGTGAGGTAATACCTCTCAGTAATCATTTCCTGAGTGTCAGTCAATTTCTATTATAATGTTTCAAATTAGACTGTTGAAGTAAGAAGTGTTTTCTTTGATGTTTGGTCCAAATCATGTCAAAGTTGCCGAATTGGATTATGATATTTTATTTAAAGCATGAATATGGTGTACATAAAGAATCATTATAATAATAGCTATTAAAAATTATTGTTTGTATTAATAGTTGAGCAATGAGGAAGTAGTTCCATTTTTTAGTATTTTTCAACATTTGAGAAACTGTATTAACAGACATCAGTTTCGCCCCACACTGTAGAAACTTCGTAAATATGTATACAGTCATGTTAATAAACACTGACCAGCCGGAATAGCCCCTCCCTATTCCTAGTACGCTTACGGCAGACTCATGCCATCATTGATGACACCGCCTTCAGCGGACCCGGCAACTTATCTTATAATGCCACTCTGGCAAACCAAGATCAATATTTGCCTGCATGTATACATCCATTTTTATTGTATATATTTAATTTGTTTATGTATATTTTTTTCTAGGAGGTCAGAAAAAATAAATAAATAAACACTGAACCAACGGCTAAACATCCGAGGAGTTGACCGAAACGTAGATGGAAGGATTGCATTAAAACTGATTTAGTAGATTTGTGTTAGGATGCGCATCACTAGAGAGATGTTTGTAGAGAACGATTAGTAATATCGGCATCGAACCTTTGGGTTTGATGAGCTTTTATTATTATTATTAAATACGTACAATACAATTGCTGTCTTGCGATCAAAATGGCTAAAAATATTCTTGGTTATAAGATTTTTTTTCAGTATGGATAAATACTTTCAACGCATTTATAGGCTATCCTTTTTTTTTTTTTTTTAATATTTTGAAACCAAACTGGTATCTGTAGACCTAATTATCTTTGAGATACATTTTCTCAAATATCTCGTTTTTACTGGAGACCTTATAGTTTTTACTGAATTTGATCACGATTTGTTATCATTTTAGCTATAAGGAAGAAATTTTCTCTATTCATATAATCTTATTAGTGCAAGTGACTCTTCTCATTATCAGGCCGAATTAAACTTTAAATTCTCAATACGGATTTTTCTTAGTCCGTCTTAGCCAACATCGTCGTCGCCTGGTTTTACTACCCTTGTCAAGTCACGGTATAAATCCAAAGGCATATACATTAATAAATGCATAATACATACTTGTAGTCATTCTGATATTAGACATCTTGCAGCTATTAATTAAAACATGTTCCATTATATAGCATCATTTACATCCATTCGGGGATTTTTGGCCACAAAAACATAACAGAGCAAGTCATCCGTTGAGATAAAACTATCATTTGCTCCTGTGGCTGAGAAGACTATTCACTTTACAAAGTGTAGGAGAGCGGTTAATATATAGTCCTTATCGGAGCTAGATAAAGCCCGCACTCATGGCATTGCCCGGTTCTTTCTGTAAACAGGAGTCGATCGGCTATCAATTCTCCCTTATCTTCGATCCCACCTCTATCGCCACTAATACATTCCCGCGCTTTGGTCGAGGAAAAACAAACATTCCCGTTCTAACTGCCCACTCTAGAAGTGGTAGGGGATCTCAAGTATACCAATAAAGCAATTTAGTAGCAACAAGACTGGTCAAAATGTGATTAGACAAACGCTTCTAATTTATATTATGAATATGGAGAGAGAGTTGGAGTGCGGTCAGAAAATAACACAAACAAGATGAAAGAACGTATTTAATCTAACGTTTCGCCCAGAATTATTAGCCTTCATTAAGAACAAAGAACAAGATAAAAACTAATGAATATAAAATATAAATAAAATGAAAATAGAAAATATGTACAGAATGAAAATTAATTAAAATAAAGTGATGAAAAAAGTGCAAAATAAAACGTATATACAGGTAATTAAATATGTAAGTAAAATATCATAATTAAAGGAATACAAATATAAAGTTATATAATGCTAAAAAACAAAGAAATATGAACATTTTAATTTAATAAAAATTTAAAAATTAAAGTTATGGAAAGAAAAAGAATGGGAGAAAGAAAATATAAGTAACTAATGAAATATGTAAGCATAAAACTAGAACAAAGAAACAAAATACAAAGTTAGGTTAGACTAAAGAATTGAATAGAAAACACGACAATACATAACAGATAAACACATATTAATGGTGAACAGAGAATTTATAGTGTTTAAACGACAAAACATTGGAAAAAAAATTGAATACAATCATATACTAGTTTATAATCATAGTTAGCATTGAGCCGACAAAATAACTCGTTTCGCACTGAATAACTATTTATCAGTCATTAAATAAACTAAAAATATACTTATTAAATAAGGACTTAAGATCAACTCTTTATCTGAAAATATTATTATAAATAATTTCTAAAAAATATGACTTACTTGTATATCTGGTTACTTTAGGATCAAGGAAAAAAAATTGAGAATTGCTAAGCTCCCATCGCCGTCGTCTGTTCGTGCTACAGTGGTTCAGTTATAATATTGCCATAGACCGCGTCCTAAGTGGACCAGCTCATGTAAACAACGCGGCCGAGCTTCGCTGATGGTCACACTTTTCTATCAGTTTTCTTAAATAACTTTAAAAAACATATCTCCTGGACTACTTTAGGTGCTCATTTGTCTCATTCTAAACTTTATTTTTTATTGATATTATTTATTAACCTCACCCCTGTCTTCATAAAATAACCAGAAAATGCGATATCTTGTAAAATTACAACAATGGGATGATAGAGACCGGCATCCATTATTATCTCCTCCTGACTTTAATTGATTTCATTTGCGAAAGAGATCCCTCACCCTTTAATTTAAATAATTAGATTGCTGACTAAGATATTGCACCAATATTAGTGAAGATACGAAACGGGTTTTGTACCCAAATCGGTTAGGAAAGTCTTATGAGTGGACAAATCAGATCTATATTTATTTATCATTAGTATATTTTTTTATATTTAAAAAAATTAAATCGGTTGTACAAGGACATGATTAGGTCAGAATCACGCTCGAACCAGATTTATTTTTATTATTTATTCCTTTTTATATTTATTATTTCTCATATCTATTACTTTTTATGTTTAATATTTTTTTTCCTGGTTTGTGTATAATTATATGTTCATTAATGTTTATCAATTCTAATTAAATATTATCTATTTGCAGAGTAAATGATAATGAATAAATTATTTAAATAATATAAAGTTGTGCAATATTTTGCTGTTTTTTTCCCTAATAGCTCTTGGATGATCCATCGATCTTTTTTACCAATTTGACTATTGCCTTGGTTTGACTATTCAGCTCATACATATTTGTTGCTATCACAAAGAAGCAAACAGCATCCTGTAACAAACTAATTCCTGGCATTGATATAAATAAGGAAGGAGCCCCCTATTCTACAGAGGGGCTCTATACTACAGAGCACCCCAGAAGCCCACACACGCTGGATGCGGGCGGCTGAGATAAGGGTCAGTAATGGAGGTTTTAAGAGGGACCTCAATTACTGGGCCTCTAATCTCCTTACCGCTAATACATTTGTAGCCAGGTCGACATTTGCATCGTTATTATGGTCGTTAGGCCGGGCACTCGTTAGGGGCCTGCACTTCGCCTTTTGTACAGGCCTATCAACTATCTCCTAATTGTTCAAGCCTCTCTCTACTAATAACCGTGTCCTCTGTCTTCCGCTAGTTAGTGCCAAATATTTATTGAGCAGCTCTCACGTTACCTGTCCTGGTGGCTGCCTTTATGTTTCAGCCTTATAATAGGACTAACAACTTCAAAGGTTTCTCTTCAAATTAATGAAACAGTGCTTGGAAAGAATCCCTGTAAATGCAATTCTTTCATATTGTTGACGAACATTCTTTATTTTTTCCCTTCCCTGTTCTTTTTTTTTTTTTTTTTTTTTTATTCAATTTTCTAGAGCCACACTGTTTTTAGTGAACTTAGAATTATTCATTTCTATATTATTCATTGTATACCGTAATGAGTTTTTGAAAGTTCATACAAACTATCGCTGAAAATGAAAGTACTTACAAACTAATAATTTGTTTTTCTTTTGCACAAAAATTAGAAAAATATATTTAATATCTTTTAAAACAAAATTAAAAAATATGCCTACGTTTTGCTGTTGCTTTCTTCCAGATTACAAGCACAATAAAACATGTATGAGAAATATATTTACAAATATAAAAAGGTAAAAGAATAACTGAATTAAAAAAAGCAATACATTGCTTAGGACTCTAATAACATTTTAATAAACTATACTACCTTTAGTCCTATTCAGAGTGTCAACATTTTTATTGTGGGTTTGTGGTAAATGTTTACTATCCTAGCGCAGGTAAACATCGAATCTACATTTTGTAACTGATTTGGAGAGTTGCTTTCATCACGCATTTATGAAAAATGGATACTTATTTAATATTTTTAGTCAGTTCTAAATTTCATAATTTAGAAAAATAATATATTTAACTTGTAATAAGATGAAGGAATAATAATAAACAATTGTAAAACGTACGAAATCCAAAGTTTATAACCGAACTACGCCTTAGAAACGATCGGAAGAACACAACAGTTCTGCGGGCTTGCCTATACACCAGCTCCGCGCCAATAGCTTTTAGCTCCTTCAATTATTCGAAAAATCGTCCCTTCAGCTGTGATTTCTCTTTACTCTAAAAAAAAATATATAATGAAAATTGACTCTGTATTTAAGAATTCTTGAAATCAGGAAAGAATTTTATTGGTATCCTCAAAAACGAAGACAAGATAGTTCTTCATTTTGTTTGATTTAACTATTTTAAATGTTAATTTTTTAAAATATTAAAATCGTTTGTTGATTTTTTTTAATGAATTAAATTTATAATTAAATATTTTCGGTTTTCAATGTTGTTACGACAGTCAATTTTAGATTGGTTTACTATGTAAGAAATAATTACAATAATAATAAATTATAAAAATACACTGGTTAGTACATTATCCATCAATAAGCTAGATTAAATTTAAAAAAATCAATGATAGCCTTACTGTAAACTAAGGTGTTAAAAATAAAATATGATAAAAAAAGAATAAAAATGTTTTGCATACATATATTTTTTTTTTTTATGGAGACTAAAAATAAAATCGTTATTATTTAAAGATTGTTTCTAATTTAGTTAAAGAAATAATATATTTTGTCCAAATTTAAATGAAAAATTACTTTATATATATAATTTTTTACAGTTATAATTTTTATTTGTTAAAACATTTTTTTTTAAAACATTAATTAATATATTGTAGATACCAATAATAATGATCCCTGTTAATAAAGCAGAATTTTAAATAGACTCTCACACACACTTCAGTTGTGTTTGAAAATAGATTTTAATATGTTGAATGGAGTGTAGGTGAAATGTAACAAAAATATGAAATATATATAAATATAGAATAGCACTTTAATGCGATTTTGTTATGATGATATAATTTTATAATTAAAAATATAGGTCATGAGTTTTTTCTCTAGCCTTTGTGATTAATTTTTAATATATTGTTGACTTTATTTATCATGGAAAAATTATTTTTATTTTTTTAATTCTAATCATCTTTTTTTCTTCCCGTTTCCTTAAAGTTGAAGAGCGGGCTGACCTGGGTGACTAGATGACAGGCAGACAGACAGGACAGTAATTAGTGAGTACAGTAGAGGCTAGGCCGCAACACAACATTAATTAGCTATTTGTTAATGTTCAAGTGCGGCTGACAGCTCAGTAATTAGGGGATCACTCAACCTGCTCCCCGGTCGGGCTAAAAAACATCCCCATCTCCACTCCCACCACCGCAACCCCTTGTCCTAGTATTATTATTGCTAGTATTATCCAGTCTTTGATTTCCAATCATTACCTTTCACAATAGTTGCCGGTATCGCTTTAGTCAAAAGCACGCTCGGGCATAAAGGGAAATATAATTATACACACGTCGGACCGTGAAATTAGTTTCCTGTCGGCTTACTGATAAATTAATTAAATATATTTGCCTATATTTCTGTGGATTGGAGCTAAAACAACTAATGTACATTTTTAGACATTTTGTTTTGTAACATTATCTACCAAAGATTGAACTTTTACTTACAAAACGAACAATATTATTGTGGATTTTCTTTGTAAGCAAACTTCCAATTAGAATTTCAACTATTCTGTATTTTGTGCTTGTACAACGTTTCGGGATATTTTACTGTATTTATGTACTATTGTATCCTCATATTTGTTATTTTTAATAATTTCCATCTTGAAATCTTCTCATCTGTACACACTCTAAAAATGTTTTAATAGTAATTATTTTTAAAAAATTTAGAGTATAATGCATAGATGACAAGATTTCAAAATGAAAATTGATAAAAATCACAAATTTGAGTATACAATAGTGCATGAATATGGGAAAGTTGCATTCCCTATAATCTGAATTATATTCACAGAATGCAGTTACCTCAATCGGCGTTCTCCGGTTAACTCATCCTTTTCCCCAAAACCCCAACTTTTTACGTAATGAGTTACTTTCAAAAACATTAAATTGTTAAGTTAAACATTAAACCCTAAGCGTTATGTTTCCTTGGTTTAATAGACTACATTTTGCATACGTAAAGTACATTTGGAAGGATAGTAGTGTAGTAAATTTTAACTTTTAAATTTAGCCTCTTTGATAACTCTAACCTCATCAATTTCGTTTTTTCATTCCTCTGTACCTGTATATACGTATTTCCTCCCATATCTATATAACAGAAATTGCCCCTGTTTCTACTGCTGACCATACATTTTGTTTTATTCGCGTTTATTTCGACACCTAGTTCATATTATAAACTGTTTTTAAATGTTCTGAACACATACATTTTCATCCAGATGAGAAATTGAAATAAACAGCCTTAACAAACAATTGAATATTAAAATAGTATAAAACACACAAAAAATATATTTAAACAGTTCTTTAAAAAAAATTGTATGTATTTTTTTAATCTTTAAATGAGCACTATATATTTTACTCACTCTTTAAGGCTTTACTCTTTGCGTGTGTTCTGACTCAGTTGACAAAAAAAAAAATTAATTTATCTTTATGCTGCCATGGAGTTGACTTCATTATTTGTTTCCAGTTTCCGCACGAATTAACATGTACCCAGTTGGAGAGTTTGGATGGACGAGCAATTTAAGTTCTACTTCGTCTGAGACATTTCTTGAATGAATTACCAACTTCTTAGCTAAATCTTTATAGCCGGTTTCTTTTCACTTCTGCAGTTTGTTTCTAATAAAATTATCTCTCATTTTGTCACATTGTTAATAATTATTGGTATAATTATATGATTGAAGAAATTAATGCGTTAATGTGCTTATGATAATGCCGTTTTTGTTGTCCTGTAAGAATGAAGTATTACAAACATCTAATTTGTCAGTAACTTTTACTAATACTTATAGTTTTATAGGGTATTTGTTTATATAACTTTGTTAACTAGGATAACGAACCGTATAGTAATTTTATTGATGTTGAGTGTTAAACACATGCAATTCTTTCAGGCCAATGTCCTTGGAACAATAGTACATGTCAAGATGTCTTAATTCTACTTATATTCTAGTGGTATTTAAAAAAAAATAGTTAGAGCCTTATATAAAAAAGATCATGTAATTTACTAAATGAAAAATTAAAACTTTCTAAAATTCGATATTAATTTATTTATTCTATTATTATTTTTTGTGTGTGTTTTTTAAGTCCCAGATATTACAGTACGAATAATACCCTACACCGTGAAATCAACATTCCGTTTATTTTTGTCCTATGACCATACAAATTTTCAAAACTCCATCATAGCCTTACTTGTCTTAATTCTACTGCACTTCCAAACATTTCTATAATCCTTATCAAAAGTTGAAACGGCTGTGAACCCGATGTTTCACGTAACAAGGCATTATAGTTCTGGCCAGTCTTTAGTGTCATTGGCATAAGTGCCTCTTCTCATTTTCACCTGCTTTCAATAACAGTGGGCTGGGAGAGAAGAACTGGGATTTCCCCAGTTCCTGTTGTGCCCTCCACAGATGGGGATATTCAGAATATAATATCCCATGCGGTAGAATGTAGACATTACATGTAAATATGAAGATGTTCAAAACGATGTATTATACTTACTTAAATTTAAGAAGATGGTCAGGGTTGAGTTCAAAAAAGAATAAATAGTTTTTAACTATTTAATGTCCGAAGTTTCGCTCCACTTTGCAGGGGTTAATCAGGGCTATTCAAAGCGATAGGTTAAACAGATATTGAAAATCAAATACTTACTTACCTTAGTTCATTTAGGCTTAGTTGGTAATATATTTTGCTATTTTTATGTTTATTTGGGTCATTCGTAGCTCAGGTGGTTTGGGCGCCGGTTTGGGGAGAGTCGAATTTTTTCTTTTTATAGTGGCCCCATAAAAAAATAAACTTGACCTCCCACAGTCACCTCTAGACAACCCCCTCCCACTTCCGTATGTCAGAAATGACCAGGAAGGGGGTTAGGAGAAAAAAATGTATCTATCTGCTCATGTATGTTTATGATGTACATGTATTAATTGACTTTTATATCATTATTATACCTATTTTATTTAATATTAATATGTTTTAGTTGATTTTTTTTATTAATTTGTGTTTATGTTATGAATGAATATCTACATTTTATTACCAATTGCACTTGAATGTGGATGATTGTATAATTTTTCAATTATTAGTTGTATTCTTATACTTGTATAAAGGGTTCAAGATCAGACCCTTTATATTATATGTTTTTTATTATCAGACTAGAACGAGAATTGTTCTAGTCAAAATGCAGCTGTACCTAATTTACATTCCTAGGAGTAAATATAAATTATTTTTCCTATGAAAAAATGTTTGAAAATCACGATGGTAAAAAGTGTACTCTTGTTGGGTTTACAACTCTAAAATGACAGATTTCTAAAAATCATTGTTGTAATTAATTTTAAGTTTAATTAATAATATTACATTTCAAACCCTAAATACAATCTAAAGTTAAAACATGCGGCTCATGACCTAGAAGTCGCTGTATTTACAGAGCGGAGAATTAAGAAGAACCCTCAGACGTAATTGCATCAGAAAGCCATAGCCGGACGAGTTAAAAGATTTCTGACTCCCCCCCACTTAGAAGAGTTAGCATGAGCCTCCTTGGGCTATTATACTCAGTGCCCTCTCCTAAACAGGATTAAATGAATCTTTTTTTAAAAACTTTTTTTCTTGTCCCAACCTTTTGACGTTTAGCGGCTTTGAGAGCGTTCCGGTTCATCCCTCCCTCCCCCTTTTATTTTCAATAATTTAATAATCTCGCGATGAGATACTTCCCAGGATCATTCCTTTTTCTTTTCTTTTACCTCAGTCATCTTCAACCTCAATAAGCTTTCAGCCACAGCCCCTTGGCAGTTATTTATTCATAATTGACGGCCTCTTTTCTTCTAACGGAATGTTACTTTATTTCTAATATTACTTACTCCCTGGGGAGGCTTGCTAAATTATATCGAATCTGCAAACCAGAAAAATAGTCTAAAAATATTTTTAAAAATTACCGTTTTATCAAATTCAAGATTTTTAAAGGATTTTAAGCTTGTTTAATCTCATCCGACTTCTTTAAAAAATATACTTCAGTGTTGTTATTATTTCAAATCAGAAACATGACAGTGTTCTATGAAAGTTTAAGGCATTACTTGAAAAATTTCACAACCATTGAAGCAACTCATGAAATTATTAAATATGAACGGGAAGGTGTCCTTGAATAAAAATCTAAATACCCGTGAGCAATAACTAGCTTGCATTACAATTATTTTTCGGGTTGCGGCAAGGGGGCAATTTAAAAAGAAATCCATGTTCTGCACTTTTTTAAATTTAGAAGATGTGTTATGAATTCTGAAATCTACTGCGAACTACTGAAAAGATTGAACGCGGAGTTATCAGAGAGTTATCCTGCTTTTATCAACTGAAAAGAAGTTTTATTCCAACAAGGTTCGTCCTTACACTTCCCGTCTAACCAAAGGAAAGTTAAAGCACTTCGTGGGTTTGAACTCCTGCCTCATCTACTACATAGTCCAAACCTTTCACCATCAGATTAATACTTGTTTCGATCCATGGCCCATTTCCTTCAAGGGAAATAATTTGATACAAAATGCGGAAGTTGAAATTGCGGTCCAAGTGTTCTTTGACATCCAACCCAAAGAATGGTATCAGCGTGGGATCTAGCAATGGGCTAGCAGGTGGCTAATGACGGTAGATAAAAATCGACTATAATTTGAGTATTAATTGTATTTTATAAAGAAATAATAATATGAATATGTGGTTGAAAATGGTCATATGTTTTTGTATTTACTCCATTATATAAATATTAATTTTATATTATAATATTTTCTTCTTTATGACGGAAATTTTTAGTGACATTAATGAGAATTCTTTATCTGAAGTTACAGTTACTTCGAAATACTAATATCTACACTAATATAGTTAAACTATAGCAAATAGTTCACGGATATCCTGAAATTTTGAAGGACAGGCTTGGAACAATTTTGGATAAAGGTGCCGATTTTGTGCCGGAGAGAGTGTCCAGGAACAGCTATCGTTACAGTTAATACTTGGAGAGGATGCGGGCTCAAATCGGATCTTTATAGGTTAAGCAATAATTTCTGCTTTAGGTTTAACTCCTAGATTAATTGTTAATCCTCCAAAACTAATGGTATCTCATAGGGGAATTCGCCCTTACTGGCACAGTTTTAGAGGAGTTATAAGGGCGTTAGAACCAATACCACCACTAAACATCGTAACACACTTTTTCATATTCCTTTCTGTCTTAACTTTAAGTATAATTTTCTTCATTATCCTTCTATATGTTTAACTCTTAACCCTTTTTTTACGCAGGTATCAATTTTTTTAATAATTTTCCATCGACAAGGACAAAAAGAAAAAGACAATGCATGGTATTACTGTTTT
This sequence comes from Halyomorpha halys, assembly GCF_000696795.3. NCBI lineage: Eukaryota > Metazoa > Arthropoda > Insecta > Hemiptera > Pentatomidae > Halyomorpha > Halyomorpha halys. The sequence goes on from NW_027108416.1 coordinate 107,359, forward strand.
CAAAGCTACAGCCGAGATGAGATATTGCTATTGATATCTAATACTATGAGATATTGCTATTAATTTATTTCTATATCTTTTCATCTTGAAATCATGAGTTTAAATATACTGTAAAATGAAAACATATGTCAAATCATGGTGAATCACAGAGTCTTAAATTAAAAGTCCTTTGAAAATTCGGTTTTATAATTTTTCACGATTACGGTAATCCTCCTCACTCTTTATTTTATGTATAGCTAAATTAAAATAAAACAAAAATAGTAGGATAAAGAATAATCCTTGCAGTAATTACATAATCTATAAGCTGGTAGATAGTATTAAGTTTGCTCAGAGAGGAAAGTCGTTACTTAGGGTAATTATGATTCGGCTGGAGAAGTCTGACCCTCCTTTCCAGTAACACGCTGAATTAATTTTGATTTCTTTTACGACTTTTGTCTCTAGATTTATTTATTTCTTTGTTTTATAACATTTCCTTTTATAAACTTAAGGATTAAGTTTTAATCAGAGCAATTTTATTGTTGCTACAATCAACAATGTTTTTCCTTCTCTTATTTGTACAAGAGCCCTAGAGGAAAAAAAAATGCAGTTATTTCACTCCAACTTTTTATTACCTAAATGAGTATATACTTAGCAGAGAGGTAGTAAAAATGGTAGAGGGGGGGGACAAAAAATGGCTGTTGTTTTAAATTCTTAAAAAAATTAATTTTTCATTCGTAGCTCTATATATTTAAAACTACCAACAACACTGGAAAACTTAATATAATATAATTTAAAGTAGAGTTAATTTTCTAAAATATGACTTCTCATAGAGCTATTTACATTTAATAATTTTTGAGATATAGCTTTTAAAAAGCAACATTTCATAAATATGTTGTGCAGTATGTACTGAAAGATCAGTAGTTAGAGAATTTATTTTGAGAAATCTATATCTCTAAAACAGTTCAATGAACAGATGTCTATTATCATTCAAATTAAAGCTAGTTTAATGGACTAAAAAGTAGTTTATGAAGTTTGTCTTTGTAGGAGTTGTAGTTTTCATGATGGTTGTTAAAGTAAATTGAATTATAGTTGTTCATATTTTCATGTGTAAAATTTATATTCATGTGCGAATATCATAAAAACTACTAACTCTATTGAAGATACGTGTCATAAACTACTTTATAGGAAGTTAAATTTCCTTTATTTTGAGGGCTGGCAGATATATGTACGTCTTATGATTCTAGAGATATATTTTTCAAAAAATCTAACATTTTATTTGAACAACTAGAAATTAACATTTTGTGAATTAATTTTGTCACATATCATAAAAAATTACTACGTAACAAAGATAAATGTTGTAAACTATTTGATAGTAAATTTAACTAGCTTTAAGTTGAGTATTGACGGACATCTGTACGTCTTATGGTTTTTGATATAATAAAGTTTTTCATAAATCAAACTTATTGTCTGAACGACTATAATTTAATTTATTTTAACAAATATGAAAACTACAACTCCTACGAAGATAAACTTCATATACTACATTATAGTCCATTAAACTAGCTTTAATTTGAGTACTATTAGACATCTGTACGTCTAATGCTTCTTAAGATATAGAGTTCTCAAAATAACTATAATTCACTAACTACTAATCTTTCAGTACATTTTTATGAAATGTTGCTGTTTTAAAAAGCTATATCTCAAGAATCATTGAACGTAAATAGCTCTATTAGGACTGAGATTTCAGAAAATTTACTCTACTTTAATGTCCTCTTAGATTTTCTAGTGTAGGTAATTTTAAGGATATAGAGCTCCAAATGAAAAAATTATTTTCTTTTAACGTTTTGAAATAGCTGCCATTTTTTATTCCCCTTACCTGTACTTGGTAGACTTATTAATTTTGACAAGTAACTAACTATATATAGTTTTCATTAAAGTAATTAAAAATTAGGATGAAATAACTGTTTTGTTTTCTTCCGGCTCTTGTACTATATCCATTACACAGTTACTATGATTTGTTTTTAGGAGGTGTCATCAACTTTGCTTTTCAGCGTTATTTGAGCAGTAATGGACGTTTGTAAAGTTAAAGTGTTTGTGGAGCTTGCTATGAAAACTATTTTTCAAATTAGTGAACGTTTTATAAGTCATGTTGAGATTTATGATACAATGGTATTTTATTTTTAGAGTTTTGCAAAATCCCATCAGATCACCTTTGCTCTCCGTTGTAAACCTCTAGCCTCCTGTCCTACAGCCTCCTTTCTAAATACTCCACTAACGCCTGTTGAACAGATTCGATACCTAGGACTCCATCTTGACTTACTTACTTGAAGAGACTTACTTGGAATCCACACACAAGACTGAAACGACAAGAAACTGCTCGTAGATTCCGATTGCTACAACACCTACTTGACAAACGCTCTAAACTTCCCATTCAATACAAAAAATTAGTATACACTACAATAATCAGACCAATTTGGACATACAGAATTGAGCTCTGGGGCTCCACCAAACCATCAAACTCCTCCCGCATCCAATCCTTACAATCCAAAATCCTACGTAAAATCCTTGATGCTTCTTATTACGTTACAAATAAACTCATTAACAAAGACCTTAACATCCCATTCGTTGCAGATTTGGGCCAAAACAGTTATGCGTCTTTTCATTCCAAACTCCTTAACCATCCTAACCCATTAATTCTTAATCTTTCATCCTTAACAATCCCTGATAATCCTCCGAGGCGTCTGAAAAGAAGATGGCCACGGGACCTTCTAATTTAAATTAATGTTTGAAGTACCACTAATGGGTGGTTCCTTCCCAAGATTTTCAAGTGTATATGAAACATACAACATATTTACTTATTGGATTATTTTGTACTGTTGTAAATTACATTAAATAAATAAATAATAAAACAAGAGTTTCGCATCGTTCAATAAATGTGTTATTAATTATAATAGAATAAATTGGTTATACTTATGTTACTTCTATATAAATACTTTTCAAAACTAAGTTATTTCCATAATTATTTGAATGTTTATTATCTTTAGTGACATAATTAATTATAGCCTAGATGACATAATACCCTTTAACAAGGGAGGAAGTATGAATTGTTGATCTAATTAGGGCCCTGTGTGAGACCCCAGATATGAAGACAAAGGGACGGGCTATAAGGCTTAGCTGCCCGGGGATTTGTCATCTTTACAGGAACAGGAGTTATCTCGCCCGGGCGATACTTCTACATTTGCTGGATATAGTCTCGGTCATTTGTACCACTATATGGCTTTAGGTTCCAGGGGTCAGCTTTGTACTTAGTGCTAACGGTGTATGGACCCTATTCCACACTGTGTCTCTAAACACATATAAAATATAAATCCATAAAGGTAGAAAATTTCCGTCACACATTAAAGTTTCTCCTTTGGAAATATTATACTATATTCTAGGGTTCATGGGTTTGACGAATCATATTCAACTTTTATTATTCTTATTAATAATATTTTCCTTCCTGAACCATAGCCGTTTCTTTTTCATTGTCACTCTATCATCATTCCTATGGTGAGACTATTTATTTATTCCCTTAGCAATAACCCACTAATAGGCAAAGTGCCTAATATAAGATGGCCATATAAAACAAAAAAAATATAATAGGAAAAATCAACCTCAAAACTAATAGCTAATATAATTTTTAAAAATCTTTAATTAAACAATTACCTCAGATAAAAATGCTGATCAGAGGTTCATTGATTTGAAAGGAAGTACTATTTGTAGAACGACTGTTATACAAGATGATTTTTTCAAGATCACTCTCAACCGCCAAATTTTTCCCCAATTAAGGGTTCCCGCTTTATGAGGCTGCGTGGACCTCAGGTGGACTACCGAGTTCACAGGGTTAACTCACGGCTAGTTACAGAATAAATGATCATTTGCCACAGCAGGATTGAACCCAGATGCTTGGAATTAGTACCAACGCGCCTAACCTCCTGCAACCCTGCTTCAAGAAAAACAAAAATAATGTATTGTACCACTGATATTATTTAAATTAATATAATTAAATTTATTAGTGGAGTGAAACTGTTTGTAAAATTGTATTTTATTGCTTAATCCATTCAAATTTTTTGGAATTTTATTTATTGATTAGACACTGGGCAAATCAAATCTTAAATACTGGTGTATAAAAATCTCTATTTACACTGCTAAAATATATATCCAACGACTGTATCCAAAATACATGTTGTTTGAAATTATTATAGTATAGCCTTATTTACCGTAAGATTAAAAATATCGTTTGATTAGACTAAAATAAGTATGCTGAGAGATTAGCAACCCAATGAAGTTGGGGAGCATAACTTTGTATTTTAATAAAGTTTTTCCTCTACATTTTATTTTGTAAGACTGTTCAATTCAAAGATTATCGTGATTTGTTATTTATTACGTCATTAGTACATGAATAAATAATAAATTAAGTGTCGTAATTAAGGGTACTTATATTTATGTTCTAAAAATAATAAAATAATTTTATGAACTATATAAACTATTTAATCAATTTTTAAACTACAATATTATTTTTTAAATTTATCTTTTCCTCCGAGGCATCTGAAAAGAATATTGCCCCGAGACTTTCTAGTATTGATATTGGAGTATTAGGCTACCAACGTGTAGTTTATATTTACTAATCCGTCATGTAATTATAGATTATTCCATTTACTTATATTTTCAGCTTGAATGCGGTTGTAAATTTCTAAAAAATGAAGAAAAAGAATTACTTTTTTGTTTTTGTAACGTTTACATTTTATTTTTAAAGCACTATTTATTAAATCAATGAGAGAAAGATCAAATATTTCTCTTTGTTGCTTCATATTTAACATCCGCTGTTTGAGTTATTTCTTTTTATGTTTATTGAAATTTATAAAAGCTGGTTAGTTCAAAATTGGAAAATAGTTAGAGTACCTGTATTATAAACAAAATTTGGATAAAATATTCCTATTTACTATTTAAGCACACCATAAAAGCTATTACTGAATTTAATATCGCGAGTGAGTTATTGGTGCTGTGAGGGCAAACAGTGACTGTATTTGCGCTAGCAATAAAGAGGCAATCCTCTTGTCAAACATGAGACCTTACCCTTGGGGCCGTGACGTCATGCCCCCTGTCGCCCCTAATTCTATTAACCTACCGTCCAACATTCCATTCCGCTCTGCTCTATATCATTGTCTATACACATGTAGATATTAGTTACCAGTAAAATTATATTTGGTATTGTTGAATGAAATTATTTTAATATGCAGGTTGATGACTAACCATTCATAATAAAGGTATGTGAACACCATAAGCTGAAGTTTATAAATCATAAAGGAATATTGGGTGTTATAAATATATTTAATTTTATTTATGCTATTAATTTTTTTTTTAAATACGGGACCCCGACACTGTCAGTAGGAATTACAGTAAAACCAAAGATTGGCGTTCAGATTGATCGAGTAGAGGTAATGTTGATTACCTCAGATGAATCTGAGACAGATAAAATCTGGCCATTCAAAGTCTAATTAAAAATTATGTTGTATATAATATGTTATATATAATAATGAAAATGAGGCATATATTCTTTTTCGGTTTTTTGCAAAAAGAAATGTAAGATCTCAGTTTCAGCTTTGTGACAGAGCGAGGGAGTGACAAAACAAGCATTATATATATCTTTTAACTAGATATCAGTTAATGTAAAATAGAAGTCAGAAGGTAATGTCCTGAAGAAAGATGATAACAGAAAAATAAAATCATTCACGTTCAGATGTTCGATCATTCTTTGAGGACCACGGTCATTCAGAATGACATGAACAACCATAGAGGTTCAGATTGATCGTCTAAGGGTAATGCTAGAGTTCAGAGAATATTTTGAAATTTGCTGATTCAAAATTTTAGGTAGACGGAAGACTGCAATTGCTTCCTTCTTATTGTCATATAGTCAATAATGACCTCACAATCTTTCTTTTTATTGCTAATCAGAAGATAAATAATAAAAGAGCCATACTCTTTGAAATCTTATTTACAAGTAACCTTCAGTTGAATTGATTAAGTAGAGATCGTCATTTACATGTGAATTTTATTATTTACACAATTGTATTGTTTACTATAATTTATATCTTTGATTACGGGTTTTGAACATTTCTTTCGGTCCTAATTTGGATTTCAACAGTCAGACTTCGTTTTTATTTATTATTTTCAATTATAAACCTTTGTAATAGGTATAAAAAAAATTAAAAAACTAACACCCTCTCTAAATTTGAAGTCAAAGTTTCAAGATTATTTACCGAAGTTTCAGATCACCCTAGGAGGACCCTTTGGAACCCGTCATTACCATACGAAAAGAAATGGCGACCAATTAGAGGTTTTCTATGCTCATATTTGGGTCATTCAATAACTGTCTAATGGTTAAAAACATTGAAATAACTTAAAATTAAGTAATATATGATACCTTAAACAGGAGGCCGATTTTTTTTACTTCTTTTTCTGTTTAGTAGGGTTTTTGGACTCCAACGACTGAAGTAAGAAAAAGTGTGTTTTATTTAAATTATGGCTCAAAAATTTCATTTTAAAGGTAATAAAGTTCATTACAATATAAAAGATGGAAATCAGACGATTAGCAAAGATAGGACTTATTATCGTTCGGTTTAGGTTCATTTTTTTTTTCAGTAATGTATGATTGTAATTGATCACAATTTTATTAATCTAGGTTAAATACTAACGTAATAATATTAACTTTTCAGGTAATAAAATTTATTTGGGATCGTTATTATTTAAAGACGATATTACTCATTTAAATCAATTGCGCCAATATTACAAATATTTCAAAATGTATTATATGCCACGGATTCCGCCAATAAATCAAAGAAGAAAGATTAAATTCGCAAACGAATGTAAATGTAGAGTATTAAAAGTAAGTTCCGTTCGGAATATCCTTGATGAGGGAAAGTCATTTGGCTACATGTTCTCATGGAAGTTTGATATGGGTGAAATATTAATTTTCAACTTAAAGCAAAGGTAAAACAAGTCAGGCCGTTTACACATTACTATTTTCGCTATGGCTCTAAATAAATTTATAGAATTACAGTATTTTCAAAAAGCTAAGCTAAACGAAAACAATTGTTTCTGACAGTTCACAGGGAAACAATATAGCAGAGATATTTCGAATTAACTTTTCAATACGGCGGTGGATTCCCTCAGAGCGTGTTTTTTGAACATCATTTAGCTACGGTGACATGCCGCTGACAGACGGACCGTCACGGAAAACGGACAGGGTACATTTCACACTCTCCGATTGGAGTTGTCAGAACCAGGAGTTGGATCGATGACTCCTGCTGAGACAAGATATTTTTAATATGTGGCGTGGTGGCTTCAATGGACGCTCTCCTGTCAGTAATGACGATATTGTGCCGGCCAATCAGCGTCCTGGTCACCGCTATTGTTGCGGTCCGCGTCAATTTCACCCCCTCTCCCCGTCCCTTCCCGTGTCTGCTTTTTACTGTTTCACGCTTGTCCCTCTCCCTGGCTTCTAAAGTGGGTACCTTACTCTAAAAATATATTGTTAAGTCAATTGCTCAAATTGACATTAATATTACGTACAGTAAAACCCAAACAACAAGAAAGAACACTGTAACTAGGTTCCATTATTCCACCTTAAGCATCATTAAATGATAAAAGTGGATTTGGGTTTTACTTGCTAAACTAATGGTCGTTTGTGTGGAATGGTGCAGAAAAATCTTCACCCAGAGTTTAAAAACAGGTTTTTAGAAAGTTTAATGGGATAGCACATTGCCGTATTTCCAATTATACCAATATTTTTTAAACAGAACTAATTCTCACGAACTTTTAGGAGTTATATATTTTGATTTGAAACAAAACAGCTCTGTACGGTTCTACAGCCAACTGGTGGAGTGAACTGATAGTTTTAAAGGCGTCGACGTTTTTTTTGTAAAATCTCTTCCTATGTTGTTTGGAAGGACCATTTAAACTACTTTCACAATTATATCAAATCCCCAGCGAAGTCAGACCTGAACTACTTCGCAAGTTTCCTTTCTTTTTTTTTTAATGAGCTTTAGAATTTTTTAATTATTGGAATTTCTAAATTTTCTGTAATTTTATTTTATTTCGTTTAGTGACCAGTTGTCAAGTATAGTTACTTCCTTAAAAGATCCATATCTATTTGTAGACAGACGACAAGGCTTACTCAGGATTGTTTTGTTTTTTTCAAATCTATTTTAGAATATATGAAAAAATACCAGTAGATTTCAAGAATAAAAAAGTTTTTTTTTTTTTATAAATTTACACTTCTATAACAAGTGAGATTAAAAAAAAAGATCAGTACAAGGGAAGTGTGAGCCTTTAGGAGACTAATACAATTCTTAAAATACATTCCATCAGTATTTTTGGATGAAAAATTCAAGTTAAAATTGAACACAGACACAGGTTCTAGGAAATCATTATATGGATAAATGTTCTTATCATATAAACCTGGTTGACTATGTTAACTAGGAGTATCTTTCAAACATTAAATTATTTGATATAGTTAAAATAAGTCTCAAATCATGATATTTAAACAGATAAATGATAAAAAAAATTAAGTTATGATATATGTATGAATAAAACATATTTTTCTTATCGATTTCCGCTTTTAAAATCCCTACTCCATATAAGTAGCCACTGGTAGGACTAATCCCCAGTATGAGGGATATGGGAGCCGTGCTCAGGGTTGCCGTTGAGGAGTTAACTCTATCGCTGCTGACCAGACCACATCTTATCGCCACGTGGTCCTCTGAGGTCTCCTCAGTATATGCTGTTTGTTTTCCGTATCTGGAATCGGCATCTGGGCGGCTCACTGACTGGTCATTAGTGATTTTCGGTTTTAGTCGTAGTTATATAAAACTTTTCATCACTACAAGTTAAAAAAAATATACTAAGCAGAAAAAAGATTTTTTCATTTACTTGATTTGTTCCATCATCTACTTTTTAATTAAATTTATAGTTAATTTTATTTCTTTAACTATTAACCATTAATTGAACTTTTTGGCTACACCGGATCCTTTATAACTCATTTCAGTGGTTGTTATAAGGATCTGTTGAAAATTTATTTTTTAAAAAGTTATGATAAATAATGAAAAGTGGCTGTTTCTTAATGGTGAAAACCTTGTAACTAAAATACTTTTTGATTATTGATTTCCTATATTATAAGAAATACTTTAAATTAAAGTATTAATTTTGTTCATTATCGAGCCCCATCAATCCCTTCTCAAATAATCAAATTTCCTCTGCCCCCTCTTAAAATGCATTTCCAGAATGCATAAAAAGAGGCTACCCTCAACCCATTTTCATCACGACTTCATCACCACGCACCCATAGGGCTTAGAAGAAAAAAAATTGATTGGTATTATTGGGTGATAAAATTGGGAAATGTGTTAGTAAAATTGTTCAAATGCGAAATAGTAATTGAAAAAAAAATGATTGATTTTAATGTATATTATCCATTTTGATTTCCCCTTATACCCTTGAAAAATATGTACATCTGATTATTCAATTTATATGTACAGATGTTGACAATCTTTCCAACTACGAACAAAATAGGGGATGCGAGAATAAAGCTAAAAACTCGAGAAGAAACCTCTCCAACACCTACTTACTCAATTCACATACGAGTTTTAACCGAAATCCAGGTTGTGGACCAAGCTTCAGTACAACCTTGGATTCAGAAATCTGTATAACCACCAATTTTAATAGTTAAATTAAATGATAATTTGCTAAAAATGCGATAAAACAGTGAAAATGTACCGTTTTAATGAGGTTATGCTCCCGAATCATGAGTGTATCTCAGCCAAATTTTAAGCATCCCCAAAAGTCGCTTATTAAGTTTCTCAACTCACCGATTTGTAAAAAATATTCTAGTATTTCCGCTTTGGATCTACTTCTGATGAATTTCAACTGTTCTAAGATATACATTAGATCAACAACCAAGGAACATAGATTTGTTTCTGCTCCTTTCTTTACATTTTCAATTTTAATTTAAGTTTGACGGCCCGCAAAACCTTTAAACGTGCAAACAAGGGTTCCGAAGACTTAAATTTCCGTTTACTATTCCGCGGTTCTGAATACATAGGTGAGGAAGGGTCCGAGACGATACATCTTGGTTTAGGTGTTTTCTATGTAAACCTAATACTTTCCTATAACTACAAACATGCAAACATAGTCTGGTGTTAGATACACTGTACTTATACGAAGAGAAAGGATACATACTCTATGACATACTTTGCATAGCTACTATCTACCATATCTTGTCTACTAAAGTTTCTTTGACAACTTTGTTCGACTTCTCTACAACTACTCGTCTGATTTAGCTGATGCTTACCATTGACATGATATTTCTTATATATACAGATGAGAAGGGTGGTGATAGAATTATTTAGGTTAGAACTAGGGGGGTTGTAGTTAAAGGAACAATTTCCAGGAATTTAGAATAGATAGAGCCAAGGCTTTTGACTGCTTCTCATGTTGTATATTATAGGGCTTGCGGTGCCAAAAATAACTGCTTTTATTGATTAGCAACATCTTCGACATTTGGCTATAATATGAGAAAAAACAGTTTTTTCTGTCCTAAAAAGAGTTGTTAGTAAAAAAAAAAGCCATAAATGTCAACTGTTTTTACTATTCATAGTGAGATAAATATTTAAATGATTTGATTAAATATCTAAAATATTAAAATCAAGAGACTTATAAAGCTACACTTATTATTAACTCATTCAAATAAAGAATAAACGACTTGAAAATTCTACATTCAAGTGATAAAGTTTTTTTTCGTTTGATAGAATATAATTTAGATAATAAAATAAATTATATTTAATTTTGAAAGTTTCATAAAGGTATTATTTACCTTCCGAAGCCCAGACCTCCTAATGCTGTAGGCAGTAGCCCCGCAAAGGACCCAAAGGTTCGTGCCGAGGGGCAGTAAGTAGGAGAAGGCTAGGGATTGATGCCGGCAGACCCCATGCTAGCCTGCCCTATCTGACCAAGCCTATATTTAGATCCCACTTAACTGGAATTTCCTTATTAGCTAGCCCGAAGCAATTACAGCTCTCACTGGAAGGGCACCTGAGTGGTCTTGAAGGGTAATGTCGGCCGATCTAGCATTGCTGTTCCGAGGCGATGGAAACGAATCATTCCTAACAACTACATTAAAATACAATAATGAGATGATTAGGCCCTCAGAATTTTATTTTTATACCACAGTAAAAATGTCTTTTGATTCATCTTTAAAGCTAACTTATAAAATACTACTTAAAAAAAAAAAACTGAAATCCAGGTAATTTGGAAAAAAAAAAGGCCTACTGATAGAATAATAATATTATAATTTTAAATTTATTAATGTAATACTATAGTGAATGAATAAAATATGACTTAAATAAGATGACATAGATTTATAGTTCTTTTGCAAAATTATAGAAAAAATATGAAAATGTAACAGTTTATTTAAAAATCTGCTCTTCGCCATTTTTTAATGTTTAATTATTTTTAAATTAATATTGAATAAATAAAGACTGATTTTATGGCGTTTGTCATTAACATAAGCATTCTTTGAAGACTCTTATGATTATTGAATTTCACGTTTCTCCTTAATTGTCCCTATGGTGGAAACGATCTTCGATTGCTACTTTTTCCATTTAATTTAAATACTATTAATGCTTAAATACTATTAACCCAATAGGGCATAAAATAAATAAATATGCTTTTGCTTATTTATGTTGTTCTTTGCTGACCGCAACCCCCCGACAAACATCTCCAATCATTAATCTACGGTCAACTATCTACACCTCATAATTTAAATACTGTAGATATTGCAAGATTCTTCTCTTTTATACTTAATATATTTAAAATAAATTATAATGAGTTTATAAAGTTTATGTTAAGTACATAAATACACAGCTAATTAACATATATTAGTTAATTTTTTCAAATTAAGTAATTTATTTATACTTGTGGTTTAGGGGAGAATGTGAAAATAAGAATACAATTACAAACTTCAGTGTTTTATGTTAATTATATAGTATACGGTACGTATATGAATTCAGAATAATAATTTTTGCATTATATAAGTTACTATATATTTTGTCATTATATTTCCCTATATTCAATATCTATTCCACTTTCGTGAGTCGCTAAATAAAATTTGGCCGTTTTCAGAAACTTCCACAAATCTACCAGAGATAATTGTATTAATTAATATATAAAGTTTATTTGGTACGAGAGTTCATCAGTTTTTATTGCTTGTATCACTGTTGTGTATTAGATGTATTACCTAAAAGAGAAAAATTAAATAATTTCATAAGGTATCATGTCCAAAGGAAGAAAATTATTAATTTCATTTAAAAAAATTGATATGTTGATTTTTATATGTTTTTTTTTTAAATTGGGTATTCAAAATGATCTACTCAACATGTTTCATATCTTTTTTTGTAATTAGATTCCACACCTCATTGTTTGAAAATTCCTGTTTCAATGTTTCTGTTTCTTATATAAATATAACATATGAACAGTTATAAATTACCGTAGTCAATACATATCTCATATATTAATAGATTTTATTATATTTAACTTAATATTGTTCGATTGAAAGGTTGGGTATCCATAATCATGTGATAGAATAATTTTGTTATTATAAATTAAGATTTGAAACTATTACTTTCATAAAATGTAAAAATAAAATGCGATTATAGACATAAGACATACAGAATAAATCGATGGCTGTAATGAAACTAAAATAATAAAAAAATAAGATAATAGATAACATGAAATAAAAGTAAACTTAGGTATGGGTAAAAATGATTTAATATTTCTGAAAGCTCATGTAAAAAATGATAGTTAAAGAAAATATAAATAAGATGTACAGTGAAAAGAATTACAACAGTATTAGACAATTAATGAATTTGGAAATAATAACAAATGAAAAGTGGATAAAAGAGAAATATAAAAATATAGTACGCACTAAAAGACAGATAATAAGGGAAATAAGAATAAAATAAAGGTTAGAGGACTTAATAGCTGGGGGAGCCCCCAGAGCGCGCGCGCTCGGTTCAGAAGGTTGTGGGTTTGATTCCCACCTGGCCTGGTCAATATTTATTTAGTTCCCGAGAAATGAACCTTGGCATTCCTACTGTGTACACGTCCTCAATGGAGGACTTGAGCCAAAAAAAATAGTAGCACACCCAGCTTTCTGAATGACGGATAGCTAAAGATTGATTTTGAGGCAGATGAAAGTCATAAGCATGGTAGGGAGGGGAGTGGGGAAATTGGACGGTTAACACATGAACATTTGAAAGTTAAAAGATACAAAATATAAGAAATTAGGAAATATAAGAAAATATTAAATATACGTAGACATTGGGTAAACTTTTTATATTTTACATAAATAATTTTTATTAATACAACTTATAATAAAACTAAAATTATTAAACAATCTAGAGGGTACTATTTAGACGGAGATCTAGGATCAAGTAGAAGGATATAACCAGCCAAAAGGAAAGGATAGTACTTAGCGCTGACAGAGAACTAACTAAACCCTAGAGATAAAAGTGGGAGGTAAGTGGCGGGAAATAAGTTATTTCCTTCGCGTGCGGGGCGCACTTCACTCCGACCACTTACACGTCATGTCTTTATGTATTTAATAAAAGACAGGCGTTTGCCTCTGCTATCTATATAACGGTGCTTCAGCTTATGGCTCCGGAGGGTTCGTATGTTTTTGCCTTCGCATCGTACATCACCGGCGGTTGTGGTTTATCTCCGGGCAGCAAATCAACTGGATTCATGGTGCTGGCAGAGCGGGAAAGATTCGAACATAAACTGATTCCTATATCAGGCACTTTTTGAGCACACTGTTGCTGAGTATAGCTTGGATGTTGAAGTCATATAATTTGTTAATTTCAAAATTTTACGAAAGTTAACCTCATTGTTCTTGTATTAGCAATAATATTGTTTATTATATATTTTTATTTCCATCGTATAAACAATAAATAAATAAAAAACAAGCTAATGAAATCTTTTCCATTTTATTTATTTACAGAGGAACAATTTTGATCTTGCGTCATCCATCTTCATTGCTATGCAATAATATATTCGAAAGCAGTATTTAATAACTTTTTTTTAACCATTAACAATTTTAATAACAAAAAAACATTCTTCATTAAACAAAAAAAAAAAAACATTCAAACTTTTATTAATAAAGAAACAACTGATTAAATATACTTTCTTTGCATTCGTTTTCTTGTTCATTCAATATATTCCCCTTAAACTTTTTGCTTACGATATTATTTCTGTGTTATATAGGGTGTTTTTTTTAAGCCCGATAGAACTTGAAATTGTAAAAAATAACACAAAAAATTAAAATGTAATCAAAATTTTTTTTTATTCAAAAGATCAATACGTGACATTAACATTTGAAAATGATTTCGGGCATATGGGCACCGCGGCTGTTCTTGACGAAGCGCATTCTGGACGTCCAATTTTGGGCCACTTTTTCGAGCACTGCTAGCCGTATGTCACGAATAACACGAACAATGCTGGCCTCCAAGGCGTCAATTGTTGCTGGTTTATCAGCATAAACCAGTGACTTCACGTAGCCCCACAGGAAATAATCGAGAGGTGTCAAATCGCACGACCATATGCGGCAATTTTGCTTATTAACAAACCCGTTAAGCCAAAAATGCGCCTCATCGCTGAACACAATTTTACAGAATGCGCTTCGTCAAGAACAGCTGCGGTGCCCATATGCCCGAAATCATTTTCAAATGTTAATGTCACGTATTGATCTTTCGAATAAAAAAAAAATTTTTGATTACAATTTAATTTTTTGTGTTATTTTTTACAATTTCAAGTTCTATCGGGCTTAAAAAAAAACCCTATAAAAGGAATAAAAACTAGAGTACCTCATGGTAGTGTCTTGAGTCCTACTCTTTTCAACATGTCCTTGTTATGGTATCCCACAGCATTAACAAACCCTTTTTTAATTAAATTTATTTATTGATATTTAAAACTGTATTAAAAATATATACAACTAGTAACTTTGATTACAATTTCTATAAATTTTTATACAAATATTTCTCAAGTACTCCGAGAATAGCTGGATGAGATAACTTGCTGGGCTAGATGGATGATACAAATGAATGAATAGCAGAAACTATTCATTTACCCATAGATTTTACTCTTGAACTCAGGTGTTCTCAAACATATTCTGACATAGTATGATTTTTATAACTCTATTTGTACCATAGTAAGCGAAAGAAGACAGAAAAGAAAAGAACTTACACTTTTACAAACTTCTATCTAGTCTACTTAACAAACATTCTTGGTTACACGGTGACGTTGATAGGGACAGTGATAGTGATAGTGAAAGCAATCGTAGCCACCATGATTGTGAATTAAGGCGTCTTCCTAGTAACTGCTATGGCGTCTTTTCGAATTTGGCCTGGCTGGCCAGCTTTTATTTTGTGGCGTTTCCACGAAATGAAAAGATGACCCCCACCGCAGTTGGAATGGGTTAGTTATAAATGCAATCACTGAAGTGAACAACTCCTCGTAATTCAGAAATGGCCTGGCAAACATTACAGAAAAAAAATAAATACTCGATATACTAATAGATAGTGTTAGTTATCTGCATTTGCGCGATGGTTACCACCTTCACCTTGGAACATTCGTTTAAAAATAACTAAAATTATTACCCCGTAAATGAGAGTTGAACAGCTATTGCATTTTGGGTCGCAATAATACTAGTTCACTCTATTTAAAAAATGGGCTAGCTACAATTTTGAATAGGAGATTACTCACTAATATTAATAAAATATTGAATATGCATTCGTCGCAGCTAACTGCCACAACTTTTTTCAATAATCCCTATGACTGACTTTAATTTCCAATGCACTGCCACCTCTTTACTACTATCTATGTTTTAATTATTATTTGTTTTTAATATAGTTAAAAATATGTACAGCTCCTATAAATAATTGTTATTTTTTATCCAAATTCTGGTTTTGCTCAATATTCAATATCTATAGCTGCTCACAATTGCTGGAGCCCCTAATCAAATGTGATACATTGTGTATAAGTGTCGACTGGAAGTGAAGTATAATGGTAACTCCGCTACCCCCACCTCCCTCCGCAGTAAGGAGACTGGCGATGACGTGTAATTAGTAAGATGAATAAATCCAAGGGGCCTTATGAAGGGGAGAGATTTAAAAGCGGTTTTGTTCTAAATAAAACAAAGTCCCCCCTGGGCTGCTTAATCAAACTGTTTCTTCTGCCTCCTTTTGTCCTCTGGTAATGTATGTAATGTCCTATCGTTGTTCATTGTTCTGTCTCCGTTCCTCTCTTTTATCTCATCAAATCTGTCATTTTTTTTCTTCTTTATGTTTATAATCTAACTCGGCACGTGCGTTTTGGGAAATTACTGAAATTTTTCTTCTCTTATTGCTTTTTACTGGATTTGCATGCCCATGTGCATTGCAACGGTGGTAAGAACCCATTCTACCACGAGAGGAAAGATCAGGATTTATTCCAACAAGTTAAAGGATAAATCCCGCTTACTGTAGTTCAACCTGGATCCTCTATTTCCACTGAACTGACCAAGACTTTTTTATAACATATAACTTGAGTCTGATGTTTCATTACGATTCAGTAAACACTTCTAAGGTCAGTATTAAAAGAAAAAAAATACTTTCGGATTTTTGACATAATCATATGAAAATATCACATCTTAAAATTATTCATTGTCTTGTCCTATATAAATATAAAAGCAATCTTACTAGTACACGATTTACTAACGATTACTAAGTATTCTCCTCTCCTTGACAATATGTTTCTCTTTCTTTATTGAGAATGTTATTGCATTTATATTAATTGAAAAATTAGTATTTGACATGGATTCTTTATAGTATCTCTGGGAAGTCGGATGTACCCAGGCAAAGGAAAAAGGTCGAGTTAGCATGAACATTTATTTCCGATGTATTCCTTCACATAGGGACGTTTCGATAGTCTCTGGTATCGATTCTTTGGTGGTATCGATACTTGCGTTAACTGTACCAATAGTTTCGTTCGTTTTTTTCCACTTCTTTTGTCGACACCCGATACTAGCCAAAAGTATCGGCGATACTTTTGGGTTTCGGTAGACTTTTTTTTTCTCTTTCCATTGTATTAATTTATCCGAACTGCGTTAATGATAATTTTACTAAATCAATACTAATTAAATTCTATAATAATTTAATTTATAATTCCTTTATGAATATTAATAATCTTTACATCACATCACTTATCAACTTTTGCTTCCGTGGACTATTCCACGGCATTTCTTCCTGTCAGGATAATATTATAATTCAAATTAAGCTTATCAGAATTCACACCAGGCTTTTAAAAATTCATACAGCGCACGGGCATTTATCTGATTAATTCTCAGGTGTTTTTATAATACATGTTCCGGTAGAAATGAAATACGGGTTTAATTTCATGAACGTGATACGTGAAACGGGGCGGCGTAGAAAAAATTACAGTAAGGTCGGAAAAAAATCTGATAGGGGTGGTGTCCACCTGAGCTGAATTGTTGCTAGCGCCGCGAGAAAAATTGTAAACATAGGAGTCAGGGCAGGGGGCGATTAATAACAGCTAATTGGTCGATAAACAAGGAACCCTGCGCCACACCTGCATCAATACCTGTCAGCCAATTCCCTCCATCAGTACCCTACCGGCCTTTTTTTGTTTATATTAAGCACTCATTCCGAATTAGCTTTGTGTTACAATTTTAAGAACTCAGTTACTGGAACCTCCCTTAACCGACGGAAAAAAAAAACAAAAAAAAAAACGATGTACTCTAAAACACCAAGTTTTTGTAAGTGAAAACAAAGTGTGACTTTGTGACTAAATTAGGTTAAGGTATATATA
>NW_027108416.1:125384-125686 GCF_000696795.3 Halyomorpha halys
GTTTTGTATTAAATTTTAATTTTTACCTAATATATTAGATGATTTTTTTCTTGTATATACCCAAGAACAATATCTGAATCTCTCTCTCTTAACCGGCGATGTCACGGTTCCAAAGCATGGGTAAGAGGGGTTCTGTGATTCAAGGATATCGCATCCATCATTTCCCTGGTACGTTTTAATCGCTTATAATTATCAATTGACTAATCCGTTGTTTATGTCGGATTGGCAGAAACTAAAAAAAGGAGATTGATGTGGATACAGCTAGGGGTGTCCTGCTTAAGAAAAGGAATATTTGATATATA
>NW_027108416.1:125826-136522 GCF_000696795.3 Halyomorpha halys
ATATAAATGAAATATTTTAATTTCATTATATCTTCCAAGTCTTTTTTTTTTAATCATTTATTTATTGTTATTTATTTACTCTATAACATATATA
Organism: Halyomorpha halys; assembly: GCF_000696795.3. NCBI lineage: Eukaryota > Metazoa > Arthropoda > Insecta > Hemiptera > Pentatomidae > Halyomorpha > Halyomorpha halys. The sequence continues at coordinate 125,921 of NW_027108416.1, forward strand.
TAAAAAGTAAATGTGGCAGGATACAAACATGTGGAGAATCTACCCATTGATAGAACTCCAATAACATTTCTAGAGGAGAAGTCATGATGGATGACTTGATTTTACGAAGGATTTTGGACTGTAAGGATTGGATTCGGGTGGAATTTGATGGTTTAGTGGAGCCCCAAAGCTCAACTCCGTATGTCCAGATAGACCTTATAATAGCCATGTAGATCAGTCTTTTGTAATGGATTGGAAATTTAGACCGTTTGTCTAGTAAATGTTGTAATAGTCGAAATCGACGAGCAGTTTCCTGTCTTTTCACTCTTGTATGAGGATTCCATGTCAGACGTTTGTCGAGATGTAGTCCTAAGTAACGGATCTGTTCAACATGAATAAGTGGGGTATTATCTTCCCAGTCTTAAAAAAAATAAAATATATATATATACATTTTTATAACAAAATGATCAGTTATGTAATATTTTAAAATTGTATAAACTTAATAGAAGTTTATTTTTTTCACCATAACGTAAACTAAATTAGTTAAATATTTACTGGATGATGTTTCAAGGTTATCATTGTAAAATATTTTTTATTTTAATTTTTCGAAAAACCTATACATTTATTAAACCTAAATGTTTTGATAATATTAAATCACAAGTCACTGAACTATCATTATTACATCTGTTATTATTTTATATCTGAAATTTTGTCATTTTGTAATCATAAAAATTTAATTTGATCGTTTCAGTTCTTTAGAAGCTAGGCATAGAGTTTCATGGTTTTTGAAATATTATTTATAAGATATCGATAATTTTTGGACTAAAGAAAAGAAATATTTTTTAATGTTTTAAAAAATTGGTATTTAAGTTTTTTTTTTGGGATGGTGAAAATAAATCTGAACTTGAATCGACTAATTTTTTTTTTTTTTGACCTTATTAAAATGCTTTGCTTTTTTAATGCAGAATAATAATAGTAAACATTATATAACAATGTAATTATAAATATTTTATAATTTCATTCTCGGCTTCTATCACCATAAATGGTGGTTTCTTCATTTTTAAAATTACACTAAAAAGAAAAAATCGTTCAGATTACAAGCCACCTACCAAATCGGATGTTTTTCAACTATATCTGATTACAACAGAACTAAGTAAAAACATATTTCTCGTAACTTAATTTTTTTTATTTTGAAGTGGTTACTTTAACCTTAGGATGCTTTCACATAAAAATATTGTACATTTCAGATATAAATTGTTGGTCTTTTACCATAATTGAACTAAAATAATTCCATTAATATTGTAAAGATAGATCAATCAACTTCTATTGCATAATGCTTATTTATTCTGTTTTTGTTTTTTGCATTGATAATAGTTTGTTGATATATTACTTACATAAATGAATTATTGAGCAAATCAAAATATATATTGATTAATGTTAGCTTGCATTGTACGTTAGAATAGAATTCTCTTTCTCTTTTCAATTGAGAAAATTATTCTTCAAACAATTGCAACGCGTGAAGATAAATATGACTCATCCTCGTTGTTTCAAATTCAATTTGTACGCGTGACTCTTGACAAAGCGCGTAGAAGAATGTTATCAGTAATCCCGGTGAGATATGATTAATACAGCTCCAACAATATCGGCTCGGAGCTTGAAAGGGTTCGCGCTACCGCGAAATTCAATCCCTCTCCGATTCTTTTTCCACTTTTCCGCTTTGTGTTTGTTCCTCATTTTGGAGTGAGAATTTCCCCGTATTGCTTGCGTACAAACTTTATCAGGTTTATGTTAAATAAACAACCTGATGATAATTTATATTATAATAAATTTAAATGAGAAATTATCTATTGCTAATATATTTTTACAAACTAAAATAAGCTGTAAACAAACACAAACAATTTAAATAATCTGGTATATTTGGTTTTAATAGTTAGATAGCAGAAGAATGATGATTTTTTCTTTATAAATGTTTATTTTTTAGGGATGATTTGTTACTACTTAAAAAAAAAAAAAGAACAGACAATTTTATCTATTTTTATTTATTATGTTGTTTACTTGGCAAATTATAATTAAATCGGTCTGGGCAATGGAGTATACTATTTTACAAAAAAATATATTTATTTATGACCAAAAGATATTTAATTCTAAATTTATATGTTGAACCAAAATTCTTTTGTTCAAAAGATTTTAGCCGGAAGTGTATATAATATGATTGAAAATTGTTAATAAAGCCGGTATGTATTATTTTTATCGTTTCTTTTAAGGCACTAAAGAAATGGTTTAGTCTTGTTATACAGTTATGTTCTGATGATTGACTATATGTTAATTTGAAAGAGATGGTCATGGTTGTGAACATTAAAAGTTTTCAATTATTCATTTGATTGTCCCACAATGTATACCTTCGTCGATGAGTGGAAATGTACACAAAAAACCTGCGTATATTCTTTTGTGTACTGCTCCACCAATCAAAACAGTCCTAATGAAGACCTATATTTTGGGTCGAAACGTTAATAAATATTTGAAAACTATTGTAGTTATTCTTGACCACAATCCTGACTATCTCCTTTATATTGGTTTAGTCTATTTTTTTCAAAGACTGTTATTCTAGATATCGTTTATTATTATCTAGATCGTTTGTACATAATACTGAACCATTAATTTAATTTAATTTTATCGTTTTTTTTTTAAATTTTAGAAATTGTTAATTATGATCCAGACATTGCAGATTGCATTTTAATATAAGACTACTCGTAATTAGATAGTTAGGTAATTTATGAATGTGATTTTAAAGCTTGATGTTAGGTATTATTTTTTATTTTATGTACTACTATTTCTAATTTCTATTATGATTTTTTAAAATTCTAAATAGGTACATTGCATAGTACGAATGGGCGCTAATTCTTATTACGCTTGAGTATAATATATTATATTATTTTAAACATGAGATTTTATTAAAAAAAAAAAGTTGAAATATTTTCTCAAGGTTAAAAGAAAAGTTTTGAAAATGATAAATGACATAGACGTATAATATGGCGTAGGAAAAATAAACATTTTATATCATAAAATTTAATATCTAACATATAATGTAAAGGCATAAATAAAGTATGAAAAAAATATATTGATTTAAATAAATAAATAAAGGTGTATTCATGTTTAATGACAATAGTCAGTTATTACTTAGCTTAGATTAAATTGCTTGAATGGTCTTAAACGCTTTTAGTCCCCAATAGCTATGAAGATAAGCGAAGGATGACTAAGACGGAGGAGGCAATGCAAATCCCGAAGCGGCTAAGTATCACGCACGTTAATTCCGAGAGGCCACTTCACCACAGGCTGTTTTAATAAATAGCCAATCAGGGAGAGGTGGATTATGGAGGGTTAGGGCTGGCAGTGAGCGATCGCCCCTTCCCCTCCGCTATACCCCTCTCCCTCTATCTTTACTTATCATCTAAATATTAGCTAGCGATCAATACTCACTGCACTTCCTTATTGGATAGGATGCGAGTCATTTCTAGGACTGAGAGATTAAGAACGGAAGTAGAAGTCTGGTTGCGCTGTTAGAAATCGAAGGAAAATAATCGAGTAATTTTCTTCCCGCTTCCTTGTGAGAAGAGCTCTTGAAAACATTGAACCCATTGGAGAGTACTATTAAGGGAAAGTATACTTGTTTTCAATCCTTTATAATGAAATGAAATTAAATATGAGCAGCTACAACCCTTGAAGGGTAAGGATTTCAATAAGAAAGCACTATTACTAGACCAATGGTTGTGCAAGTATTTGATTTGGTTAGAATCACGCTCGACCGCCAGTTTTTTACCTAATGAAGTGTAGGTACCTACACTTGATGAGGCTGAGCGGACCTCAGAGGACTCCCGAACCCAGAGAACTGACTCATGGCTACAGTGAAATGGAAAATAATTATCTGCCACAGCAGGATTCGAAAACAGGCCCCTTTACTACCAACTCCAAATAGTAAAGTGCCTTACCACTGGGCTACTTGCCACCGCTCCCTTGATTATAAAAAAAATAATAATATTTATATGTAGTATATTTATAAGTAGTTATCCTCTCTAAATTATGAAAATAAACACTAATATAAAAACAAATACCAAAATCTCTTGAAAAGGTCCCTAAGACAACTCCGATTCTTCATTTTTTTTTTTTTTTTTTGTCTTAAAAATATTTCTGAGAATTTCAAAAAGTACTATAAATAACAATAATGATGAAATTAAATGAAAAAAAAAACCTAATGATTTCAGAAGATTTTTTTGGGAATTTTAGAAATAATAATAATACCAATTACGAGATAACACCAAAACAAATTCTAAAGAATATTTGTCCACCTGACCCGCCCCTATGTTTCCGTTAGGTGGACTGTCTTATCCTAATTTAAAAACATTTATTTATAGGAAGTTGAACGGTATTTGGAGACACAAGCCGAACCAAATATAAAATTCTTTTTACCATTATTTGGTGTTGTAAAACTATAGAATGTTATCGAAAGTTCTTCTTGTACCAATAAATACATCTCGACAACTGTATATTATTGATTGTGTATGATAAAATTATATTATATTTATAATCAGAATATTATATTAATTATCTAAAATTCATAAAATATACCAGTTATAAATAACAAAAATTGTTAAAAAAAAAACAATGTGAAATATAAAATGACACCCAGGTGGAGGAATGAATTAGGCCCCGAAGCGGACAGTTAGAGCCACACCTGGCGTCGCGCTAATCCACGACCCAAATGGGGAAATTAAAACAATGGGAGCCCGGATTCTATACTGTCTCAATTTATCACGGCCGATACAGCTCTGACAGTTTTCCACAGGAAAAAAAATTAAATGGTGGGGGTCAGCTAATATTTCAGGACCGGCTCCGGATTTTCCGAGCTTTATCTCGGATTTTCTTCAGATTTACTTCTTTGAATGGATGGACCAATTAGCTAGAGTCAGGAGTATTTCCTTATTACAGCGAATTTAGTTTGGTTTAAGTCGTTAAAAGAAAAGGTTTTTACTTTATATGAAGGCATATTCTAAACAAATATATATACACTGATGAGTTAATTGTTGCTTGTGGATATTATATGAGAAGATGGTGGGTGTGCGATTTGTGAAGAGCACATAAATAAAATTTTACTACAATTTATTAGTGCTAACGTTTCGGCCAAAAATAATATTAAGATAATAATAATTAAGAACATAACAGTTAATATGGATACAACATACTTATAGAATTATCTGTTACCTACTTATTTTCTTGTAATTTTGTATTTCCTTTTAATTATTATGGTGTTTTCTTCTTTTATGTAATTCTGGCCGCAATGTTGGTTCTAATAAACAGATCTTATTTCTGTTATTCACTGAACGCACCTCCAACCGTCATCTTCTCAGTAAAAAAAAATAAAATAAAAAAACAACACCGCGTGTCATATTTGACTAAAAAAAGTTTTGAGTAACTGGTGTTAATTAGGTGTATGCCAAAGATAGTATATAGACTGAGATTATTTTCTCTACTGGATTCCTCCTGCGGTCTGTTCTAAAGTATTCATAACCTACAGTGCAATCCGAGGGATGCCAATTACACAACATAAAAAAATTTGTTAGTTTGTTAGATGAGTCAAGTTTAAGCAAATCAGTGAGATATTGTTTCATATTCTTTTTGAGAAGCCCAATATTTTTTTCTCTACTACTTTTTTTTTTTTTTAATATAAGGCAGTCCACAACGAAGGCGATATTTGCCTGGATATCTACAGGTGATCAACCTATTCTAACCGTGGTGGGGGTCAATTTTTTCATTTTGTGGGGCCGCCAGTTAATGAAAAAAAGTCGGATTCGAACCGGCGCTGCCCGCAGATCTCAGACTGACAAACCTGCGCCTAACCATATAAGCTACGCCCCCCCCCTTCTATTACTTTATAACCTTGTTTTGATTAGTCCTGATGAAGCCCTAAGGTTTTGGCCGAAACCTTGTCACACATTAAGTCAGTACGTTACTAGATATGTTTTTATTTCCTCACTACTCCTGCGCCATCTAAGATTAAGTAATATCTCCTTAATTTTTTAGGTTAGTCAGTCATCGTTTCTAAACAATTTTTTTCCATATAAAACTTCTTTTTATAAGAAGGACATGGGTCGTTTTATCTTATCCTAGATAAGATATTAGGATTAAATAATTATTGATTCAGGGAACAAACTACCAATTCACCCTAAGATAATAGGGACAGAGCTACCGCAAGGTGTGTTTAGTTTAGATTTTAATCTGGAGCCACTTATTGGCGTAAGAATTTATGCAGTAAGCGGATGGAGTAAGCACCTGGGTTACTACAGTAAACAAATGTAGAGCCGCCTATTTATGGCAGTTTAAATCAAACATCCCCAGCCGCACCCTTACAAACAAAGCCAACCATCCCTTCACCGAGACTTATTGCGTCCGTAATTCTTCTTATCCAACTTATGCTTTTAACAAACAGTCTCTCAGGCTGAGTGGTTTAGGTAATATATAAATATTTTTTATGTTCTTTTATTTATAGATAAAATGAGTAGTTACTACTAAAGATAAAACGAAAAAAGGTAGCCAGGCGTTGAGCAATATTCTACCTTATCCTTATATAAAACAATACAATATGACGAAGAAATATGCAATATTGAATTATTTCATAATTCTTTATCATTTAAATTTTGGCTAAGAGTAAATATGATTTCATTGTGTTATTTCAATTCAGGTAAAAACCTTCATTGATATATTTAGGACCACATTTCGGACTATTCTTCTTGTCCATTTATAAAATGAATACAATAAAACTAGTTTAATATTATCAGTCTTTAATTATTCTACATAAAATTTTTAAATTTTAGTTTAACAATATTGTATATTATCAATAATTGAAATCCATATTGAGAAAAACCAAATTATTTTCGATACTTTCAGTGTTCACCTTATTTTATATTAAAATTTTTGTTTTCATCATCTTATACAACTATGTGCTCCCTTGTGGCAAGAGATAACTACATTTTTTCATTGTAATCAGGAGGTTTTTGAATAAGGTTTGGAGAATAAGGCCATAACCTCTTACTGGTATAAGTTCATATTCTATTTTTTTTTTTTTTTAATGTTGAAACTTCCCGAATACTACGGGTCTCATGAAACGTTCAGTACCTCGAAGGGTTTTACGTTCAACCTCGCATTAATGAATAGAAGTTAAAAATTTGGTAGTTCTGTGGGAATGGAACACTTTACTCCTCTTTATAAGAAAAATGAAGCCAAAAAGAGGAGAGTTGGCCACGCCCTTGGAGATGAAGTTTATTTTGAGGTTGACCGTTATTGTAACTCAATCTGAAACTGTACTCCTCTGCCACGTCCCTGGAGTTCATCACAAGGCCCACTTTTTTGGCATATTTTTTCTATGCAGCTTATTCCCTTCATTATACTCCTTCAATGAATGAATGGATTTCATGTATAAGTATAGTTCTTTATGCCTAAGCCAAAAATATATCTTTTTTTACTTTGATTGCAATCTTTTTAATCAATTTTTTTTTTCATATTTCTAACTTAAAATTCGAATAACTATACTTTTTAAAATCTAGCTACTAGTAAGGAAACAGTACATGGAAATAATTATGATAAAAATTAATATAAATTTTATACAACTTTATTGTAAAAATGGTATAGACAATATATTTTCCCCTGAAAAATCATCAGCGCATACTTTATGCTTGGGAAGAAATAGTACTCACGTTTTCATTGCCTGGTTTTATTTGGAAAGATCTATTCCTCCACACCCACGATTTTGCCATCCATGAACTGATCATGATAACACAGAAAATGTGTAATTTTTTTTTTTTTCGGTCATGACTCCCGTTGGAGTCCTATACTGCCTAACCATGGTTGGGGGGTCAAAGTTCTTCATTTTGTGGGACCGCCACTCAATGAAAAAAGTCAACGTCCCAGGCCGGATTCGAACCGGAACCGCCAATAGACATCAAATTGGTAAGACTGTGTCTTAACCACTGAGCTATGGGCGGCCCTGTGTAATATTTTTTGCTACTTTGCAATTTTTACAGGGAATAAAGAGAAATTAAAAAAAGTTACCCAAAAATTTGTAAATTCTAGCTCCATCTTCTTTTCAAAACATAATCATTATTATTTTTAGTTCTTTTTTTTTTCTTTGTGTTTCTTTAATAATTTTCTTGTTCCCTAAATGTTTCCCACCTGCTTTACCTCAGAGTGCTAAAAAAAACCTTCACAGTTGGATCTAATTGTGACACTGGCCAGCTTAAAGAGACCTGACCATTAAATTCTTCCCCTCTGCTAGCCGGAGCGGTCACCCCTCCAAAACATCCCTTCCACTCAACTTGGCTACCGTTAATAACTACAACAGCTCCGGCGTGATGGCTTTTTTGGGCACCTTAATTTCTGCTCAGTTTTAAATTTTTATGTTAATAACATATTTTTTTCTGACTTAGCTATGTTTAATTTTTTTATTGATTTATTGTTTCATTGGATTTACAGGGATAAGCGTAAATAATGTTCGATACATGATGAAGTGATAGTAACATATAAACTATAATAAATAAATGAATGGACCGATTAGTTAGTGAACTAGAAAAATGATGAGTAAAAATAACATTTTTTTTTTCCAAAGCCCCTATTTAAAATATAGTTTTTTGTATTTAACCATCTAAGGTTGGTTTTTAGTTTAGATGGTAATTACATAAATGCTATTTTTATTTATAAAAAAGTTAAAATAAAATTAAATATTTAGTACGAATATATCAAATGAAAGCAACAAATTAATCAATAAAAATACTTAACATTATTTGAAATAAAGATCTGAAGATACAATTATTCTAGTGTAATACTATTATCATTATCAAAAATATTGTTATATTTATATTATTTATAAGTTTCATTATGCTTAAAGGAAAATTTCATTTGTTATACTCAGATAAAATATTTTATTTTATATTTTTTTATAGATATATACAATATTGAATTTTAAAATTGAAATTTTTATATAATTCGATTTTTCATTCAAATTAAAACGATTAATGATTACTGGTGTAGGCTATTGTACCCCATTCTTTCCACCCTCTAGCGGTATCTCTCCTACCCTTTCCCGCCTGATAGAGTGAAACGGTCCAGGAGAGAGAAAGGGAGATAGGAAGAAGCAGTAAAAAGAGAGATAAGACGGAGGGAGGAGACGGGGGCGGTGGGGGATAATTTTTCCCGCCTCCGGCCACGCCCATACCGCGGGAGATTTTAAAGCCACAGAAGCTGACTGCTTCGGCTGTCGTCAATTAATATCGGGGCGCCTTTGTTTTGGACCGATGTCCCGGATTAATTTTGTGATTTAGACAATGAATCTGTTTCCATCATCTTTTTGTCCGAAGAAGATGGGGGCGGTTTTTGGATGAACGACTCCCTTCAACGTCTTGATGAGTTCCTTGAATGCCTTTTCATATCTGAAAAGATTTATTTCCCCCCGTTCGTGTCTTATCCGACCACTTTAATAATTACAATCATTAAGTGAATTAATGAATGCGGAGTGTTCCCGCTTTGTCTGTATTTTTTTTTTTAATTGCTCTATCTTTCTTTGCCTTTCTAATTAATGCCTGTTGAAAAGCTAGAAACCGAGAGGCTTATATCTCGTGGACATGCTACCTGTGTATAGCTTTTTAAATTTCTTTTTTCTGTTTAATATTCCTTCTGAATCTGAAAATTTTAAGATTTTTTTTCTCTTCTGAACATCCTGAACATCTTTGATGAAATAAGTTACTGTCATTGATTTTGTGCTGGAAAACTTTTTCAAAAAATTTAATTTTTTTCAAAAAAAGGGAAACAAGGGTAGATACAAAATTAAATTAAAATAATCTGACTGAATTCGTTTTTCTTGAAGCAGGTTTTCTTGTTTAAACACTAAACAGCATAAGATGTTTTTTGTCATAAAGAATAATTAGTGAACTTTATTTTGTTTGTACTTTAATTTTATTTTATATTAATTGTAATCATACTTCCAATTATTCTAATTATAAAAATAAATTATTTTCTTCTGTACGTTGAAGGAAATTGTTAATTTAAAATTTACATAATATTATTTGATTTAATGTTTCCATTTTTATATTTTATATTTCATTGTTAGAAAGAAAGGTTTTAAAACATTTATTTGTATTTAAATAGTTTAAATTGTTTTTTAAATAAAATTATATTAAAAGTGTATATAATTCAAGGCTATTCCCTTGGAAGTCATTTTGGTTTATTAAGCTAATAGTTTATTTTTATTTTACTAGTGATTTTTATCCTGATTTTATTTTTATTTAATGGTATGTATAATATTTCTTGTTTTACATTTTTAAATTATATTTCTTCCAAACGAAAGCATAAAACAAAATTAAAAACTGTGATGTAATAATAACTTATAACTGATAAGTTGTAGAAATTAAATTAGATTAAATCAATTAATATTTTTAATTTTAAGTTTTTATATTTTATTACGATATTCAATGGGGAAATATTCCTTTATGTAAAGCCAGTCCCTTATCTTGAAAGTTTTTTTTTAAATAAATTTTTTTGATAGATAGATTTATTTATTGATAGATATTACAATCTGCCACA
>NW_027108416.1:136637-153940 GCF_000696795.3 Halyomorpha halys
TAATAATAATAATAAAACTCTCTTAAAATTCAAATAAATTAAAGTTTCAAATGCAAATCGAATGAAAGTAAAATTAACCTTTACACAATTCAAACCAGTTCCCTATCTTGAAGATTTTCTTGACTAATCTAGCTAAGCATTAATTCCTCCCTAAAATTAATTCATTTAATTTTAAGTATGTTTGGCAGTTGAGTGTGATCATAATCAAATTACAGCATTGCACAATCGTTGTTCAAGAAACAATCCTTCCTTAGAAAGTACTGCACCCCTGACCCTTCATTGGTTGTAGCTGTAGAGAATTTTTTTTATTTTTGATACATTAACATTGGAAATCTGAGCGTAAAATTATAGAACTGAATACTATTAATCCAAGATGTCAATACATTGGCCCCATTTCCCTACGAACTACAACAGGATGGTCTGGTTCCTCCTCATTGTCATGCTTTCCGATAAGGGAGCGGCCTGCAGAGGTAGAGGCGACTATCTCGGTCTAAGACAAAGGTGCTTGTAAGTGTTGCCGTCAGGAATCGCTATCTGGAAGGTTGTGACACACGTGACGGCTCCTCTAATTCCATCACTAATTACTTCTCCAACTCTCCTAGCCAACTTGCTCAGCAGTTACTGATAAATTTTGACACCCCATCACTCTGCCATCCGTTAACATTATGACGCTCTTACCTTCTTAGGGTATTCCATCCTTGATAACGTTACTCCCATTTTGACCGAAATAATAGAGATTGTCACAAGAAAAGAAATCGTAAGTTATTTTTCTAGAAGACTATCTTCTATAGGATGTTTGGTTAATAATCATAGTACCGAGTAAGAAGATTCGATTAGATTAGATTAGATTTTTATTCAGGGCGATCAACATCTAGGTTATTACACCCTTTTTACTTTATTTATCTTCTTGTCTTTGATATTTGATAGTTGAATGTAGACTATTTCCTTTTTTCACTGGTCGATATTGGTGGATTATATTTTAGTATAAAGTTGAGTTTCTTTCAGAAATTTTATTATTTTGTCTATGGATTCTGCTGAGTCTTTAAGAGCCAATTCTCTTGTACGAGGAATTTTATTATTTTCGAAGGCTTGACGAAATGATGAAAATTCTTCAATTATATGCTTTATCGATAATGGGGACTGACAGGTTTGGCATATAGGTTGTTCCTCTTTTGTGATTAAGTGGAGGTTTGTTAATTTGGAATGTCCTATTCTTACTCTTGCAACAACCACTTCTCTTCTGTTTCCCCTTATGGAACTTGTCCATTTTTGTGTGTTTTTTTTTTAACATTTCTTAATTTATTGGTGGATTTATTAGAAGATTCGATTTGAACAATTCAAATGATAGTTGCCTACTGTAACGCTCCAAAGTGAACCTTCAGGAGAGCAGGCAAATGCTGAATTATATTTTTTTCAACGTTCTAAACTCAAATGAAATAAGAAATCTTATAGTTTTGTATAACCAATCATGAGATTTTAGTTTTAATTTTTAGAATATTAAATTTATAAAGTTATTTTACAAAGATTTTACTCTACACGGTATTAACCCATCTTTTGGGGGTAATACAGTACAATGCCTTTTTTCTTTTATTATAGCTTTTATTGAATAATAATAATACAAGTTGACACTTTCCAAGATGATAAGTATTTGAGATCAATGTATTCATTCATAGCATATGTACTGGCTAAACTACAAAAAAAAAAAATAATTGAATGATTACAGAATTTATTAAAAAATAAAGATAAATCAAATAAAATAATGTAAATAAATAAACTACAAATATAATATCAATAAAATATGTGTACATGATCATTAAAATTAAATTTCAGTAACAATAAAATTAAAACCTTCCCACCAATATGCAATATTTTCACTTTTCAAGTGCAGTGTAATGCCGTGTCTACTAGTGAATGATACCGCCCAACATTTAAAACGGCAAAAACTGGCTAAAAATAAAACAATTGAATAAATTAGAGCATCAGAATTTATTTATGTCACAAAAGTGTAACTAATTATAAAATATCAGATAAAAACCCAAAAATTCGCAAGTACAAAAATTAATGAGTGAACAGAATGGACTCAAGTTTCTTCAGATAACATTAAGGGTATTTATTTTATAATCTCAAACACTTTGTTGAGACTGGTAATTTTTTTTTTAATAAATAATTAAAGTTCTATCCATTTTAGTTTGTGATAAAGTTTTAACGAATGGTGACTGTGATAAATGATGGTTTTACTCCTCTAATCACTTTTTATTAACTTATTAGGAATCAGACCTACAACCTTTCACGCCCGTCTTATCGCTGCAATGCTATAACTTATATATTAAATTAAATAAATTATATTTGCAGTTCCAGCAATCCAGCAAATTTTTTTAAAAATTAAGGGTATTCTTTTACCGGTATGCTTTTTTTTATAACATTTTAACAATTTTTTTTAGCAAAATTACATCTCATGACTGCTAAAGGGACCCTCACATCGTGTGCGATAATGCTCATGACATGACTCCATATTTTCAATTCTTAATTTGTTATTGCAATCATAAAAGGGATTATGTTAATGATGAATTATATAAGTAAAAATCATTGAAATTTTTTTTTCTTTCTTTTTGTCATTTTTTAATTCCTCCAAAGTTTCATATAACCTAGAAAATACTTTTTTTATTGCATATTTTACTAAATCACTAACTGTACCCTAACGCCCAGTCTCCAAACCTGCAAGTAGCCTGAGAACTGTTGATTGCAAACACTGATGAGCTCAGAAGCAGGATACCGTTAGAACAGTCCGCTAACTACCTACAGAATCTACCCTCGGACCCCCGAGATAACTGACATTAGGGAACTGATTATGGTTGAGGATAGCCGCTATAACTATTTAACTATAAACTGCTAATTAGTCCTGGCCAAGGGGAGATAAGAGAAGTGTCCGCTAGGAGGACTATCCAGGAGGTTAACGGTCTTGCTTGGGACCCTATCTACTTCCGAACTGGCTTTGCGAACTGTCAGCTAATTACTTTAAGTAATGCTAAAATTACTTAATAACTGCACCAAATTCTGATTATTCTAGACAACAATGTATAATAAGTTAAATCAGAATATATCAGTGATTTACTTAAATAGTAGTGATTTTTGACATTTGACAAAAAAAATGTTTTGATTTTATTTTAATTGGATGTATTCCAAAAATAATATCGAAACTTTCTTTCCATAATTGTTTATTGGGTCCTTCTACAAATTCTCCTGATGCTACTTGGGTTTTCAAAAATTAACCTTAGGTACAATGTATGGAGAAGGTCAAAGAAAAACTTTCCTGTCTCAGAAGTGACACTATTAAAGCATAGCAACAATGTATATAGAAATTATGATGGGCTAGATTGCATAGGTAATATAAATTTCAAAAAAGATATTAAAGAAAAAGACTATAGATTAATATTTAGGTAAATATTACTTGCAATGAAATGGATCTGAACCCAGGGGTAGATCGAAACATAGATGGGAAGATTGCGTTAAAACTAATTCAGTAATTTGGATCTCAAGGGACGTCACTGGAAAGATGTATGTAGAGCTGGTGGAATCGGCATTGAACCTTTAGGTTCGCTAAGCTTTTATTATTATTGTAAAATGGAGAAACAAAATGAGATGACTAGGTTACTGGACACCGATACCTTTCTAATATACATTAATAAAAAAAATTAACCTCGATTAATTTTTTTATATTATTGATGTTTTTTAACAAATTATTTTTTTGGAGTTCTACCAATGGGTAGATTCTCTATATGTCTGTATCATACCGTTCAATAACTAACATAAAATTTACTTGTTGAATATATTTAAATACAATTGTAAATATCAATAAATACATTTTTACAAAAATATATTATTTTTAAAGAAAAATAATGCTATCTGGCAAATGTAAGGTATTTGGAATCAGGCCAGTGACTATAGATTCATACTATATGTACTACTAACGGAAAAGAAAGAGGAAAATAATAATGATAAAGATAAGAGAAAAAAAAAATGAGTTGCTCCTATGAAATACCCAAAAAGTTACAGAAACCGAAGTTTCGGTAAACGACGAAAAAGCATTCTGGCCAAATCTGAATAGTTCAAGGCAAAGCAGGACGATTAATAATTAAAATATCACTGACTTTGAACTTATCATGTAACCAATTCAATGAGAGTCATCGAGGTATTAACATTTAATAGCGGCCTCTTACATTAAGGAAGGAACAGTCCCTTAAGGTTTTTGAAAATAAAGTATTGCGTCAAATAATCTGACCGAAAAAAGATGTTTTAACTGGAGAATTTAGAAGACTACATACCGCCGGATTGCTGGAACTGCAAATATAATTAATTTAATTTAATATATAAGTTATAGCATTGCGGCGATAAGACGGGCGTCCAAGATTGTAGAGCTGATTCCTAATAAGTTAATAAACAGTGATTAGAGGAGTAAAACGAAACGTAGATGGGAATATTTCATAGAAGACTGTTCTTGTACATTTTGGGTTGGTGGAATATAATTATTTGGAAGTAGGAAAAACAATTGAGAACCTTATAACGAACTTCTAACATATAACACAAGTTCGGAATGAGTGGTACAGTACTTCATTATAAGAGTAAATTGAAATATATTTAACTACTATTTTGTAATTTCCTCTTACGAGTTTTTTTCACCTTTCTAGGCTAGGGCTATTTCAGAGCTATTGGTCGTTTCCATGTCCAATATAAATTAATATATTTAAATATCTAATAATATTTTATCTCCTACATATTTTAACTTCCTATGATTCTAGCATTCTTGTTTTTGTAATTTCAACTTACTTCCATAAATTGTGATAGAGATCATATGCCACGAGTCTGTTATTTATAGGTGCAATGAAGTTTTCCAACGTTTTTTTTTTTATTTTTTTTTTTTAAATAAAAATAATTTTTTGTAATATCCCTAGTAGCCACTCTCTACAGTAATAAAATTGATGGAGTATGTTAATGATTATCAGATAAACATAAATACTTTATATTGTTTTACTCTGTCGTTTTTTTCTATTAATAGTATTCATTAAGTTGTTAAATCTATAATTTTTTTTTAATAGTTCCATTCCGACTGTGTTCTATCTATGTTTAACAAGCATCTGGCATAGTCTATAGTGTAAAGTGCTAGGACCTGAAAATATACATAAGATCCGAAGTAAGAAGTTGGAGTGGAGTTGATCTGATTTGTGTTAGTGAGATGTTGTTGACGGAGACAGTTTGGATGCGCCCTAGGCTGCTAAGAGTTTAGACATTGTTTTCCACTTGGGTCACTAAACGGTCCAGTTGTAAAGCAATCCAATCAACTGTCTCCCCACCAAAGCTCTCAGTTTTTGCATTAATTGTCTCCAATCCCTTCTTATCCCTCCCTTCCCTCATTCTTTTTTTCTTTTAACTTTTTTTCTGCCACTTCTTATCCGCAAAAAGAAAAATATATATTTGTAGAATTACCAATAAGTTATAGTATCATTTCTATAATGTTTATTTACTTCTTCTCTTTTCGACCTTATTTATTTAATTAGGGAATGTAATGAATTTTATAAAACCAGCGAATGTAATGAAATGTCACTAAGTTAAAGATCATCCAATGATACCTCTCCATACAAATTGAATTTTGAAAATTAAATTAGAAGATCCCTATTATAAAATTTCTTAATATTTTGTATCAACGTAAAAAAAAAAAATTCATTATATTAGAATTAGTATTTATAACAATTATTCCATTATATAATTCATTCAAACGAAAAAATCTGATGCCTTAGAAGGATAAATTTGTATATTAAAGCATACTCAAAAATAAATTAAGTCCTTCCCTGTTTTAAAATAGAAAATTACTTAGAAACAAACCGCCTTTAATGATCCAATTCGGATTCTTGAGATATTTAAACCCGTCAATCAAAATCAAATATTTATTTACGAATTTCCAAATATACAACAAGAATAGACATTTTCAATTTCTCACGAATTAGAAGGCAAGAGTTGTTAACCATTCTGTGTATGTAATGATATTTAATTATTTTATGCGTTAATATGAGAAATATAATAAATATATATAATTAATAGAAATGTATACCTTTGTTATACAATATTCAATTTTTCTTTTCTGGTTACAGGTCTTAACATAAGCACAATAGTTTTTATTCTTATATTTGGATTTTAAACTTATTACATTTGATTTATATATTACATTAATTTTGAGCTTTTATATTTAACATTTTTAAAAAAATTAGAAAGAATTTTCCCTTAGTTTCTAAAATGGGATCTCAATTAGATTATTTTTTTTTAATTAGTGAATCGATGGATGTTCGAATTAGAGAAGAAAGTAATTGTTTAGAATGTTTTACAATAATATTTATGAAAATAGATTAATAGAGATAAAATCCTTTCTTTTTAGTTCAAAAAAATTAAAACAATTGTACAATGTCAAAATTATACAATTCCAAATTATGTCGAATATCATTTATTAAATATAAGCAAAAAATATTAAAATTGAACACTGTTGTATTTTTATTATGACCAGTAAGCAATAGAGAGTAAAGTTGTGAAATATGTTAACATTATATATTTCTATGCTATCAAAAAAATCTCATAAAATAAATTTAAGTATTAAACATGTATAATAAAAACTATTGATTTTATATTTTAAAAATAATTATATTTTATCTAAGACTTTTTTCCTTAATTTTTATATACCCGCATTTTAATATGTATTCCTATATTTAGCTAAAATTTTCTTAAAGAGCGTGGAAAAAAATATTTCACTTCGGATTCTGATGTCCCAGTTACAAAATAACGTGTCAACTGAGATTAGTAAACTCTAAAGGAACGAACAATCTGAAATTTGTAGTTAGTAACTGGTAAAAACCCTCTTTCTGTTCTGTTTTACAGATGAAGGTATTTTTTTATGTGAAAAACTTTTGTTAAAAGAATAAAAAAAAAGAAATTGAAACTTGAAGGCCGTGACTTAGAAAATTAAGTTTTAGACCTAATGAGGTTAAAAAAAAATAAATTATTTTAAAAAAATTGAGATGTCTCTTCCGAACAAGTTTACTTGAGACATTCAGTCTGTCAACTAAGATACAACATAACTACGCTAGTCAAATTGTGATTATTAACAATATCAAATATGAGTAGTTGTGATTACCTACAAATCTTAAAGAAGAAAAGATATAAGATAATATATGAGTTTTAATGAAGAAGCCCAATGAAATGTAAGATAGAATCATAAAGAGATGGATAAAAAAAAATACGAAGAAATATTTTTTTTTAGTTATTACTATCATTGATTTTTTTTATTATTATTTTTTTAATTGAGATATTAAACGTCCATAGAGTATAAACCAATAATATAACCGACCATTGCCTTCTTTTTTTCTTTTTTTGGGGGGAGGGGAAGGGAGTGGAAGGTTATTATAATTGTATAATCCTTTTATGAAATTTATTTAGCTTAAATAGCAAACAAGCTTGATTACACCAAAATGTCTGGAAGCACTTTTTTTCTTTAGTTTTTAATTTTATGACGAAAGGAATCTTTTGGTTGTTAAACAGTTTCTAAAAGCTGTAAATCCTAACTGGATGCTACATATTTTGGCAACTATTCCATATTTTTTTTTTTTAGCCTAATTGAAATATGCATAAAACTCATTTATGTTTACTTGATCAAACAAGATTTTATATTTCAAATAGAGTCCCTAAATAAAGGTAAAAATTTATAAATCATTATAAAAAGTCTATTTTATTTTTTATACGCCTTCTTAGTTCCCCTTTCTAAAAATCTCAAAAATATACCTCTGAATACATTTTTACTGCTAATAATCTTTTTATATTGCAAAAATTACTTTATTATTTAATTGGAATTGTATATTTTAGAAATTTCTTACTTGATACGGGTGTGGAGTCAATGGTGAAAATATCAGGCTTCGTGGTGGTAATTTTGTAGACCTGCAACAATTGTTTTTATCTTTATTTTTTTTTTTTTAATTTTGTAGTATTTTATTAATACATTCGTTTAACATTCATGTAGATTTTGATTTTTAGTAAATAATATGGATAATTTAATATTTTTCATCCTCTACATTATTAATTCTGAACTAGAAGGTTAAGTATAGGTACTGTTAAGTCGAGGCCTATATTTACTTAAGATAAAATGTATATTTCATGTTCTTTAACAATGTTATTGTTTCAACCATATAACTTTTAAAAAAATAAGAGATATAGTTTAACACAAACCTCTTTAAAATAAAAAATTGTTTCTCATAAAAACACTAAACATCTAAAAAAAATAATGAATATTTGTTTTATACTCTCTGAATAACGTACATACATAATTAAACAATTTTAGCAACCGTCATTGTCTGATTATACCAACCCTGTGAACAACGTCTGTTAACTCTCTAGAGATATAATTTATTTTACATATTGATAATTTATGAATAACTGGGATTGAGTTCGTAATCCTTATGCTAATATGTATTTTGTTTCGTTGTAGGGATTCCCTCGTTAATTGCATTGAAAGGTAATTAGGAAACGTTAATTTAGCAGTTGAAAATTAACTGGATTAATGAGTGAAATTCCAATTCGATTTAACATACAATTAACTTAGAACTAATCGTTTAATACATATATTATTAACATAAATATAAAATACAACAGTAATATTTATTTCATTTTTTTATGAAGATAAAATTTAGTGAAAGTATAGATACTAAGGAATAAGATACGAACTGATATTTAGTAATCAGTCTTTTATTGGTATTTTTTATCTTTATAACTTATGATTATTAATATAACATTTAGCAGATTGTTGTTGACTTCTTTTTTTTTTTTAATATTAATTTATGTACAACACAGATGTTTTTTTCAATTTTAGAAAAATTTTCATTATTTAGTTTAATGGTATTTATTTGTAGAAAAATCACAAAATATATTAATACAGTTAAAAAATTAATAAAAAGTAATTTTTAAAATCTTTATATTATTATATAATTCATTTTTATAACGTTTCAGCCCTAAAGTATTATCCATCAACAGCGACTAATGGAATGATTTTTATTTTTATAATAAAGATTATATTATTAAATTAACAAAGTCTACTTAACGATAATTTTTGCTATAAAAATATACTAATTGCCTTAATTTGTTGAAGTTGGTCATTAGATTAATTTAAAAAATGATTAAATTATAATTATTTATTTTTACTTAATTATTATTTTAAGTTTTCAATATCATTGTGAGGACCAGTTTCTTTTATATTATTATTGTATTTTTTGAACTGACGAATTACCTTGTATGTCGGCTTTAAGACAAGGTATCTCAAATTCAAACAACTTTTTCTTTCCCAGATATGTTTATTTCAAAATCACCTTTCACTCCTATAATTTCTGATTCTTTTTAGACTCAAGAATAGACTGTTTATAAAGTTCTTTTCTTTTCTTAAAGTGCATTATTTTGATTGTCCTTAATTTTTAACTTGTTTGATAGTTTTCTTGATTAAATTACATTCAGAATCTTTTGATACATCATACATTCTTTTTAAAATATATTTCTACTTCAGTACCTCTTGTATAAACCATATCATGCAGTTTTATTTCTCGAAAGTTAATCATCTATTTTTCCTTATCTTAATTTTCCACCATCCAGTTGGATATTACTTTAATGATGTTTTGAATTCATTAAGCTTTTCCGAATTTTGCCTTTCTTCAGCTGAATAGGAAGTATAGTTATAGGTAATTTCTCCATGTCAACAAGTAGGTAACCATGTGTACCACAATCAAAGTCGATGTGAATGTGATGATTCATCGACAGACTTTATGTGAGCTGTCATACTCACTTTTATTTATGATGAGGTAAGTATTTGATTGGATTACAAAGCGATGTGTAATTATGTAAATTTAAGAAATATTTTGAAGATGAGGATAATATACCGGAATATTGAATAAGATGAGTTAAACTAATAAAAAAAATAATGGATGAAGTTTGGTCGCCAAAAAACTCAGAATTAAATATTTTTGTATGTGCTTTTTGTTACCTATTAAAGCGATGGAACTCAACTTTTGAAAAGATGCTATTGCAGCCCTTAATTGAAATTTATTACCTGTTCCATCAGACTTGGATTGATTCCAAACACTACAGATTTTATTTTTTTAAATGGGTACAGCTATAAAACCCCTTAATTAGGGAAATCTGGCGGTCGAGCGTGATTCTGGCCAAAAGACCGCCTTGCACAACCGTTGGTCTAGTAACAATACTTCCTTGCAATGTATTGCACGCTTAACCCTTCATGGGTTGTAGTGGTACATATTTTAATTTTACAGCTATAAAAACATAAATTATATAGATTTAAAAAATAATAAACAAGACGTGAAAGAAAGGTGAAACATTGATACTATAATTTAATAAAACAAATTAAAATATTGAATTAAAACATTATTCTATTTTTACCATTATCAGATAATTTTATCAACAATAATAATAATAATAATAATGAACGTCAAACGTACCCGAAGGTTCGATGCCGATACTACCAATCGCTCTCTACATACATCCCTCCAGCGATGCCCCTCCACACCCAATTCTACTGAATTATTCTTAACGCAATCCTGCCATCTGCGTTCCGGTTAACCTCTCGGACGTTTACCCGTCGGTTCAGGGTTCATTAACATTTTCGGGATCAATTACCAATAATTTATTATATATTATATAATATATAATATTATATTATATATTATAGGCTTGTGAAATGATAAAGCTATTAGTTTCCCTAATGAAGAGCTCATATAAAATTATCAACAAACTTAAAATTGAGATAAAAATTAAATCAATTGAGAGAACATAAGAGTGGCAAAACTAAGTCCGACAGAAATATTGTATTGAGGCGTGAATGCATGTTAAGATGGAATTATTTCATTTACTTTGTGTTTATATTATTTTTATATTGTTTTATTAGTATTATTCTTATCTCTATATCTCTAATATATTTTGGCCGTAATGTGGCAGCTTTTATTATCATTAATCAATAAATAAGTAAAAAAGAATAAATAAAAAAATAACTGAAACCCGAAATGACATAAATAATGTCATGAAAACGAAAATGAAAAAATTAAAACAAGTAGCAGTCGGCCTCATATAATAACGATATATAAAATAATAGAGCAAATTAATATTTTTACATTAATACTAAACCTGTAGTAAGTGGATAAAATTTAATTGCCACACAGAATTACAAAAATGCTACTAGGAATGAATTGGCCATTAAAATAATTACTAATAAAACCAATGAATAAATTCATGTTTACGAACAGCATTTGAAGAAATTTTTATTTTTTATATTCCATGATAAAACTAATCTAACTTAATAACTGAGTGAGTAGCGTTTTAATTTCAATGTCCTTGTTATTTATAAATATTATAAATCAGTTATGTGCTTCCTGACGTTACGTGCCTAGCATAAATTATCCGCACGCAGTAATATTATATTTCGATTTATGAATATGTGATGATTAATTTCATAATTAATTGACTTAAATTGATTATTACCGCTGCTTTTTGATAAAAATGATTTTGTTTTGATTGTAGTAATAACTATCCAAAATTGAGGAGTATTATATCAAAAATGTATGCATCCACTTCTCAAAGGTAAAAGTTTTTTAGACAAATAAAAATTCCACTATTTTTATTACTTTACCATTTCAATTTATTCCAAATTTTAATTTACCTGTCAAATGGATGCGAATCCACATTTAAAATCAAAATTAAACTTGTGCATTTGAGATGGTCCAATATTAATTTTTCAATCATATTTTTATTAAAATGGATATACTGGCTTTTGATAGAAAACTTTTCAATTTAAAACACATATTTTTTAATTGTCTTTATATAATGTCGTATTTCGTATTATGAATTCAAATTATTTAGTTTTATTAACTCATTACGATCACGATGGAAGCTTCATGTAATGAACCAAAATACAATAATCACACTATATACGAATGTTTTTATTGTTTGTTTTTTTTAATTATTTACAGAAAGATGGATTCCATGTATCTAGTTTCTCGTACACTTGGCGGGGATACATGAGCCGGTAGTTTCTGAAAACTGACATATATTACTTCTTACCCAGTATATCTTTTACCAACATGTTACTTACAATACTTACAGTAAATGTAACGCTCTTTAGGATTGATTTGAACATTTTTGACCTAAAGCGAGTCAATGAAGAGAAATAAAAAAAAAAACAGAATATATATTTCTTTTTGAAATCAAATTTACTAAACGTATTATAATGTACAGTTGTAAATAGCAATAAATAAATAAACAAAATAAAAATTTCTTTTATGGTTGTGTTCGATTTCCTTGGACTTCTTTTTTTTAGTGGTATTTTTTAGATGGTTGAAAATGTACAAGTGGGTGATTTAAAAATCTAGATTTACAAGCAAGAGGCTATCTAAAACTCAGATTAATTATATTACTCTTACAATCCAAAATACTATCTTTACTAGGCTAGAATGATAGGTTTCTACTGAGATAATCCTACAGTTATAAAAAAAAAATGATGTTATCCCCTATACCGTGGAAACATCCTAGGCACTGATTTAGGAATAAAAACATTATTAATGCAAAAATATTTTATTATTTACTATCAATAAATTTTATACTTATAAATTATTAAATATTGATCGAATTGACTGAGATAAAAATCGTTTGCAATAATTTAAACCCATATTATTAATTTTAAAACCATATAGTAATAAAAAACATTATAGCAGTTATATTCTACATATAAATATTCCAATCCTAGGCCATTTTAAACATTTCTCTCTTTCGTCCCAGTCCATTTTAAACTCTAAACTCCTGGAAGTATTTGCTACAATTTATTTAATTTGTTGTTTATTTCAGCTGTCTTACTTGGCAATTTTTTTCTTGGGGTTTTATATCTTCTTTTTCATTTCCAAAAAGAATATGATATTTATCAATTTTTAATTCTCTAGCCTTGTTTTAATTGATATTCAATGATTAAAAATGAATACCATTAAAATAAAAAGGACAATGAAGTTTCTGTTAATAAATATTTATAAATTAGTTAGTATAGCTTTCAAACCTTCCAATATTTCTTTTAGATTGCACGTTTAATGTCACTTATGGTTTCATTCAATCCAGAAGGGTTGTTAAGCCTCGAATAAATATTATATTTATAGTAGAAATATTAAAGAATCATCTAAGTACGTCCTCTTGTTTTGAAGAGGAGATGGGACGACTTCCCCTTCCGAGGGGGAAAACTTCCCTTCCCTTTATCTAGTTTGCTTCAGATTATGACAAATGGACAATCTCTCAGTTGATAAATCAGGAGACGAACTGTCTGGTGTTCTTGGGCTGACCACTTGATTCATCATCTCTTCTTCAAGAACATCTCTGATTATAATAACTTTGTGGAAGTTTTACATTAATTTGTCTCTTTTTATCATACAGACGTATTATGATGCATTATTTTTTAATTCTAGTCACTTTTTTCAGGTTTATGGGCATAAAATTAAAGAACAATTAGATAAACTCAAATATTATTTAAAACAACGAATTTTATGGGAACGTAATTGTTATTTATTTGTATTTTTCAATTTTGAAAATTAACTCATTTTATTTCCTTTACTATCTCAACTGTAGTTGTTTTTTTTCGTTTGATATTTCTCTGAACTAACTTCCTTGATATATCTCTGAACAGAGTTCCTTGAGTCCATTTAATTATTTTAATCTGAAGTATTTATTGTGAAATTTATTAAAATTCCCTTGTCACCTTCATAATTTAATTGTACCTAATTCTTGTTTATTTCTAAAACATGGAATGTATTTATACCACATAGTTTAGAGTGTAAGGGAGGTATGAATGTATTCATAATGATTGATTTACTAACCTGACTACAATTTTTTGATCTCGGTAGTATACTTATTTTTTAATTATATTTATTTTATTTTTTAATAATTTTCAAATCTACTTTTTACATTATCTTTTCAACGTATGAAATAAATAATAAGAGGTAGTAATCGTGAAAAAGTTTCGTCTAATGGTCTGTTTCTGAACAGCTTAGCTCAAAAAAAAATTTGTACGAAACTGATATTGCATATTAAGGACAGGTAGATCTTAGGCCTTAGATCAGGATGCTCCAAGTATATGCCAAGTTGAATATAATCTTGTCAAAATATTAAAACAAATAAAATAAAATAAAATTCTTTTACTATTTATTCAATCACTCTGAGGATAATTATGCCGCAAATGTTTATTAGTTCGATAAGGGTGCCGCGAATCTTTTTTAGTCCATGATATTTGAGAGCCTCAGCATTAGGTGTTTATGAACGTGACGAAAAAGTTGTAACCTAATGAATATTTATAAAAAATAAAAAACGTTTATTAGGACTCAATCTGTCGGGCGCCCGCCCGCACCCGTTTTTACCCGACCGGCTAAGAGTTGAGCCTAGAGACAATGGCTGGGATAGTCGTGAGAGCACTCGATCTCTACAGATCCTATTCTA
This sequence comes from Halyomorpha halys, assembly GCF_000696795.3. Classification (NCBI taxonomy): domain Eukaryota; kingdom Metazoa; phylum Arthropoda; class Insecta; order Hemiptera; family Pentatomidae; genus Halyomorpha; species Halyomorpha halys. The sequence goes on from NW_027108416.1 coordinate 151,188, forward strand.
TAACATTAATACATATACGGTTTTGTAATAGTTTTTCAAAATATTGTAGTATCGTTTTTCACACTTCAAGGTTCCTAATAATCTTCATAGCAACAGAAGAAATTTAGTTATTTTAAAATTTTGCCTTCCAGAGGGATAAGTGAAGCTTGTGCTTCGTGCTCATCTTTCTTATTTAGGGACTATGTTAGTCTCTGATTTATATCAGAACATATTATTCATGATATAGTTTTGTTCTTGATGATTTGTTCATCAGTTTTTTTTTAACTTAGTCTACACTGTGTGTTAGTGACTTATACTTATTTTATAATCAAATTTATTAAACATAATTCCATGATTACGACCTATCTAAAGTTTCCATCATTTATGGTGACTCCTTGATTATGTTCTGAACCTTGTCGGAAGGAATGACGGAGAAGAGTATTGTGTTCGTTGGTTGTTTTTCTAGAAGGGATGGTGTTAATTGTGTTGGATGTATGGAAGCTGTCAAAGAGGCGGTGTAAACACAGCGCTACCCAAACATACACAACGGCTGATAGTTCCCAGCTTCAGTTGCTATAGAGCTGACCCCAGGTTGGGTAGCCTTATTCTTATCCACTTCTCCAGACTATTTATTTCCTATTAGGTTTCTACTACCGGCGCCTAGAGCTATTCTATTTACATCCCCACTTAGGCCTAGTGTAAACAGAATGAGGTATTCTGCGCAACTCGTAGCAATGATCAGCTTCTGATTCGTTCCAGTTCGATATTCTTAAAAAGTAAATATTTGATCTCATCGCTTTGTTCCTCTTCCATTCTTTATTAGTTTACATTTTCAAAAGATAGTTGTGAAATATATACAAAGGATCGCAGACAACGAAGGACTGATATTTCTTAATTGCCTTCCTCCCTTTCTTTCTTAGCTTATCGTAAACTAGAAATCAACAAAAGAAACTTTTGTGTATAAGCATATGCTTAATGTTAAGTCTAGAATTACCGAAAAGAAAAAAAGAAAAATCTACCGAAATCATTCTGGACATAGTAAAAAATAAAATATTTTCATTAAAAATTTTTGTTTAGAAAGCACCATTTTTTTTTATTTCCTGGCCGTTTTCTTTCTTTACAAATAAGTTTCTTTTATTGGTAATTTTGGATAACTTTATATCTTTTTTTTCTTTCCTACTGTGTTTTCTTCTTCAATCTCTTTAAATAGTAATTTAATGGTTACTTTTTGTGCTATTTGTAATTGAAATTTAGTCATGTTTTTAAATTGTAACCAAAGCGCACACACACATTATTATCATCTAATAAAAACTAAATAATGAATAACAAATACAAAATAAATGGATGGACTAAGGTGGCTACTAAATAATCCAGAAAGGAAAAAAATCAGAAAAAATATTTTTGTATTAATCATCTATTCCATAGTTTTTAATATTTATGTTGGATGTATACATATTAAAACAATAATAATTTAACCTTTTAAACTAGGAAAAAGTTTGGTTAAAGTTTTAAAATCTCAACAATTTAACCTTCCGTTAGAGCAGAAATGATTGACGAAGTTGTTCTGTGATCAAAAGTAAAATTTATTATTATGCTGATAATTTAAAGATTTTAAACGTACTGTTTTAAAAACTAGTAATGGATTATATTATACTGGGAGAATATAGTATTCCTGAAACACCTAAGAATAGAATAAAAAAATGAATTGAAAGCATGATATTTTTACCCTTAGCCAATTATATTATTTAAAATAACATACTTTATTTATTAGGCTTCTTATTTATAAAAATGCCACGAATACTGGTAGTTTTGTTGATTGAACACAAAATTACTGATTCTCATTTTGAAACTAATTTATATATTTTCTTACATTTTTACTTCCAATTATTCATTATGATAATAAGCATGTATTTTAAAAAATAGATTATAGAAACAAAAAAAAAACACATGAATAACGTCGACAATATGCAGTCAATTACATGATATTATGATATATTTTATAACATACATACTTTATTTGTTGTTTCATTTTTAGCAAAATGTATAAATCCAACATATATATGTTAGATTTATACATTTATACAAATATGTTTCTATTTTGTTTTCATTATTTACTTTTTATTAGATGATAATAATTTTTTTTTTTGTTACAGTTTAAAATTACAAAATCATGACAAAATTTCAATTAGAAATTTTACAAAAAGTAACCATTAAATTTCTATATAAGAATGTTGATACAAAGTTTTGACCTTTAGTCAATTACAATTTATTAATTTTTTTTTTTAAAGTATAGGTCATATCTATAGCTTACTTCAACTAACTTTACAAACAATACAATGAAAAGGTTCTCTCTTTTAGGAAAATTGTCATCATTTTTAATTTTATTTATTAACTATTAAATTCTATATTTAATTCAGTATCAGCCAAAAAATTAATTGAAAAGTTGTAATTTTCCTAAAAGAGGAAACCTTTAATTGTATTTTTTGTAAAGCTAGTGGAAATGTACTTGGCACCACTTTGAAATAAGTCATCCATATAATGAAATCATTTTTTTAAAAAATTATAATGAGAAAGTTATAGTTGGCCATGAATGTAATCAAGTCGTCAACAATTTAAAATATGGCCTAATAAATTCTCGTGGTTATGGTACTTATGTTGTTGGCGATCGCAATTAAATTTGTTTTTCTGATTCATTTAAATATTATTATTTTTCTGGCAATTATTTCACTTTATGTCCAGTATTCATTCCATTTTCCGTACATTTTGAGTTATAT